>NC_056735.1:365518757-365768757 GCF_019279795.1 Protopterus annectens
CAGCACAGCCATTTAAGTTGCAAAAAAGGCAAGTTTGAGAAAAGTTTTGTGAATTCCAATATTACAGGTGAAGTATACCATTAAAACAAGTAGGTGCACTGCATGCCAACGCCTAATAAAATGCACGCATTATTACATATCCAGCCTACAACAAGTAGGTCACTGCATACAAAGGTCTAATAAAATGCATGCATTATTACATATCCAGCCTACAACAAGTAGGTCGCTGCATACAAAGGTCTAATAAAATACACACATTATTAAATATCCAGCATGATTCCACAGTGGTAGTGTGGTTACCTCACAGTAAGAGGTTCTCCCGTTCGATTCTCAGCTTGGCTTGGCAGTGCCTTCTGTGTGGAGTCTGCATGTCCTCCCCGCAGTTGGGAAGCGTTCGAAAGACATGCGTGCATAAATGGGCGAGCCTTTGTTGAAGGTTGGGCGTTGAGTTGGCACCTCGGCGTTTCATAAAAATCTACTGCCAATCATTAGTGGACCGGAGTTCCGCTGTGGTGACCCCTCACCGAAAAGCCGAAAGACAAACAACAGCAATTAAATATCCAGCATATACAAATTTGACTGACAGTCAAGAATGCCTTGAATTACAAGCCGGTCAGTAAGACATAGCAAGGCTGTGGTTTTACAACCACATGAATATAAACTTAGATTACATATTTCATACATACTTATGCACACAGATAGGGAAATAGAGAGACTGCATTTACCTCAACTTTCAAATGGTAACCAGTGCAACTCTACTGCAGTCAAATATTCAGCAAAAGAGTGAACGATCCAAACATTTTACCACAATGCAGGAAAGATAATGATAAAGAGAAAGATAAAGATAAAGAAAATAAATTCAGTGGAATGGAATCCATATTATACAGTCACTGCGAGTGATTCATGAAGGGTGTCACCTAATGGGAAAATACTTTTAGTACAGTAACAAGATTCAATTTCACAGTTGTCTGACTTTTTTTTTTACTATTATTATAAGATTTTATTCTTCTAGAATCTTAGGATATTTGCAACTCAGGGGATTTGTTTCCAAGACGAAAATGTCCAAAGCAATGCTTCCTGTGAAATGTGGAGAAACTGTGTTATAAATATGTCTGCATGAGTACATGCACTAATAAGCAACACTGTTGCAGAACATATGACAAATAATTACCAGTGAAGGGAAAAAAGCATGTAGCAACTAACATAAAACAAAAGCAAACAAAAGAAAATACAATTGCCGAAGTTGGGATAAGCTTTCCACTAAATTTTACAAAAAGCAAGCACATACTAAAGATGTAATTTCACTGCTGCAAAGGATGCAGGTTTGAGTTTGACTAGATAGCATCTCAGGCTAATGCTAAACCAGTCATTCAACTAATAGTCTCTGGGTAGGGGAGGGGAAGTTCAAAACAACAAACTGTAAATTCTAAGCAGTTCCTATCATAAACATCCAACAGTGAAGTTTGTGAAATCTAACCTGCAGTATGTACACAAGCTTGTCTGAAAATTCTGACTCTGTGCGAATATGTGACTTACTCTACACTAAAAGGTAAACAAAATAGTCTGGTAAACAACTGATTTTAGAAACAAAATAATGTCTCTTTATAAGAATTGCTTTACTGCTGTGCTTTCTAGAGTAGCAGCAGCAGTCTGGTCGTAAAATGTCTGAAAGGCTACTTTTCTGAATGGATAAAATGCACAGATTACACCAATGAATGGCTCACATGGAAAGCTGTTGTCAGTAGAGCTGCAATTTGAGATGGAATGTGGCTAACTCCTTTGAAGCTTCCTGCAGGCACACTTCCCCTACCCCCTCTCAGCCACAGGTGAGCATGCTCAGAAAGGCAAACTTGAAAAGTAAACAAAGGCTGAATCAAAACAAAAAATCCCTGGGATTGTCCCTTTAAGAAAATCAATGAACTATAATACAACAGAAATCCCCCATAAGTCAAAAATTATTTAGAGGTACACTGAAACAGTGGATATAGCTTAGGAAACCAATGGGAATACTTGAAGAGAAAACACAGAAAGCAAAATATTTATCGCTGTTTATTTAATTAATTTAGTTATTTTTTATTACATTGTTTTTCATAAGGTTTCTAAGAATCTTGAGTATATCATCTTTTACTTTGTTTACATGAGTAATACATTTTGCATCTTATAAAGGATGATACACCTTTCCTGGACCATTTTGGACACCCTTGTCTGAATATCATCAAACAATATGGCATCATTAATACCGTAAGTACCACTACCAAAACTGTACTAAGTACAATATTACCAGCTGCCTGTACAAAAGTAGTATATTCTTTAAAGGTTTTATCATCTTTCTAACTATGTAGGCCAGTATCTGACTTTCTACAGCTGTATTTTTTAACATGCTTTAGCTCCTGTCCTGAGAACTTTATCTAGTCAGGCCAGGCATTGCAATCTCAAATATGCAAAACCACAAGCTCAGATATCTGCAAGTGTTTAGTGCAGTTCCTCATTGCATAGCTTCCCTAACCAGCCTGGCAATGCCACCTGTGTACTTATAATGACATACTCCATAGGTATAAACTTCCTTTTTCGTGGAATGAAAACTGACCACTTGGAAGAAATTTACATAGCGCTACCTGATGCAACATAAGCAGAGCTCCTGGAGTCAACAATGATGAAGTGATGGTGGGAATGATGAAGCCTGCTAAAGGAAACTCTCTGACTTAGGTGGTCTATCACAACTTATCCCACAGATCGTCTGTATTTTCTAATTCACACTTTAAGTATAGTGGCAGAGCTAGTCTCTGAATCACTTTATAGTGCTGTTCAGATCCCAGTGATATTTCTGGGGGAGAGCACATGGCTAATTAGCATTAGCCACACCCCAGGATTACCATATTTACATGAGACGTCACTGGTGAGACTGCTTTCTGTGCTACAGGCAGGTTGTTGTCTGTACTGCTGTAGAGGTACAGCAGTCTTTCAACTGCTCGGACATAAAATCTGTAAAAACCTGCAGAAGCCAGGTTAGCATGCGAGTCCTAGGGATAGTATACAAAGTTGCTTCATTTAACAGAGGAAGAAACAATCAAGGTATTTTAGCACTTTACTCATGTGGATGAAAACAGAGACAAGAGTTCTGTCTTAAAAAACAAGTTTCAAGCTTATTATAAGGCATAGAATAATCTACCATAAGCAAGGCATTTGTTTTTCAACAGAAATTAAGCTGTTCAGGGATTTCATTATTTGGACATTCACTGATAAAAACTGATTGTGAAATTAAGAATGAGCAAGTAACAACCAGACGATTAAGCCAATCTGGCCTATGATAAAATGTTACTTGCATGTATAGGGAGTGAAATTTCCAGCATATAGCTAAAAAGCATGAGTGTGGTATGGTATGCATATAAAATAAAGACTGTGGCTAGCAATCAGTAACAGAAAGCACAAAAATAATACACATAAAAATGGTATTAAGGATACCATACAGTTATAGAAGATGGTGCCTGGTAATAATCAGAGGTCTGTTGGTGCCCTGGACAATACCACAGCTTGGTAGCTCATTCTCCAGATTGAAGCTGAGGATAAAAAAGTCCTGTTAATGCTGTGGACTAAAACAATCTTAGGGATAAGTAAAGCGCTCTCATGTATCTACATAGTAGCTATTTACTGTATAAAACACATTTACTAAACTATAGCAAAGAACTATAATAGTTCCTTGCTATAATTCACTGACTTTCATTTAAAATAAAATAAAATAAATCAATAAATAACAAGAAGGTCTTCAAGATAAAAAAAAGAGCTATTAAGAATTATTACATTTCTACACAATAATTCTTTGCTAAACTGTAGCAAAGAGCTATATTAGTTGTTTTTAATACACAAACACCGACTGTCATTTAGGTAGTCACAAAAAGTGATCACATATGGGGCTGTTTAACAGAAGCTGCCATTAAAAAAGGAATAATTAGTAGAGCATATAAAATATTGCTTGATAAGTTTAAGAATCAATCAGAGGAGGTTAGAAAAGATTGGGAAGAGAGATTGGATAAGCAATTCAAAAATAAACAATGGGAGGATATATATATGTCTCTCAAATATGCAACAATATCTAGAAGATTTAGGATTTTTCTTGGAAATGTATACATAGATATTTGTATACCCCAAGTAGACTCCAGATAATTTTTCTTCAGATACAGCAAAGGTTGGAGGTGTGACAGGGAAGAAAGAGGTACTTGGGAACATATTTTCTGGGAGTGCGGTGGGTTGGTGTACTTGGATTCCCTGCGGGACGCACTGTCGGAGATTCTGGGTGTGTGGATTGGTGTGACAAGGGAGATGATTTTTCTGAGCTATGATACAGAATCAGAATTGCCTAGACATAATAAGGCTTTGCTGAGTCTAATTATAATGGCTGCCAAAAGAGCAATTACTAGAAAATGGAAAAAAAAATCTAAACCAACTACATTAGAAGTAGTGAATATATTTAGAGAGATAAAGTAACTAGAAATGAGATCTTCAGAAAAGGGTAGGAGCAAACTACACAGGAAAAAATGGGAATTGTGGGAACAATACATATAAGGGAGGAATGAGATTTAAAAGAAGGCAGGACTTAAATGAGCTATTTAATGTTTGACTGAAAATGATTGGGTAGATTATAAGTGATGTATAATGTTTGTAACTGGGCATATGTCAGCATGGTTTGTGATGTAAAATGCTTGCAACTAGGATTGTGCCAGTGTAGTTTGTTTTCATTTATATAAATGTATGACTGCTTATGGTTATTTATTGGTACATGATCTGAAATAGTTATTGGATGTGTGTCAAAGCTCTCAATTACATGTGAAATATAATTTCTGTCAAGCCTAGCCTAGTTATTGCACCTTGTTGAATAATATGTAAACTCTCTGAGAGTGCCTACTACTGAATTCACATCTTTCATACCAATTATTTTTATTAATTATTTCAGAAATCTATCCTCTTTTATTATATTTTCCCTTCTAGCCCCCCTCCCCCAATACATCTCACTGTTGCAAATCAAACTGCATTCCCCAACTATAGGTCATATTCCTTGCTGAAAGCTGATTATTTATCCTAATTTTTTTAAAAACTCCATAAGAGCAGTTTTCGGTGGAATATAAATACATGACAGCGTAATCCTTATCCCTTGCCAGTAGCCCCTTACTATCACAAATCTGCTATTATTATCATTTTGTTATCCTCTTCTAGCATTGCTTGAGTTCCTCTAGCAATTAATATAAGTACTCCTCTTTTCCTTTGTCCCTGATATTCTTCAGAATATCCACCCTGAAATTCTTTCTTTATCAAATTCACATATTCATTTATTTTCAAATGTGTCTCCTGTACTATTGCTATTTGTACTCTGCATTTCTTAATATAATTAAGTATTCTTTCCTTTTTGCCTATACAAGTGAGACTGTTCACATTACATTATAATAGACACAGTGTCACCATTCTGGTAAGAAGTCATTATTCCCATCTATTATATATGGCAGCTTTTTTAAATGTCTCTTTCCATCTTTTGTGATACATGCACCCATTATTGTTTGGAAGGTTAATATTTTATACAGTTTTTCTTATAATCAACATTGGAACTTATGTCACATTTTACAAGACTTTTTATTTTTTAAAAAAAATTTTCAAACAAAAAATCATACACCTCCATAACCTGTTAACTTAAAACAAACAGGGATAACTATGAACATCTTCAAATAATGAAGTTTAACTTTCCTAATAGGAACAATTGTGCCACATGAACAGTTGCTACTACAGGCCCTAATTAACCTGAAACTGAGGTTATCCATGCTAAGGCACATGTTATCGCCTGTTCTTCTACTCATACTAGTTGGTGTCTGCCCTTTTTTAACTTTATCCACTCCTCCCAGTGTGAATATGACTTACATGCTTTCAGAAATCATTAACTTTTAGTCTTGAAAAAAAAAAAACAGTGTTCTGTCTTTTACTGCCTGATTATCAGGTTGTCTCATGGAAATGTAAGAGAAAAAAGAAAAGTATATGCTGCAGTCTGAAATACAAGTTGAAACATTTAATGCTAAATGAAAACTTTTCATTATATTCAGTGTTCACATATTTACTTACATACATACATACAAATATTTCAAGCATGGGCATTAATGCCCTTCTAGCTTGCCAATATACCAAAACATTTCTTTCCATAATAAATGTTCAGGCTGTTCTTAAAACTATCTAAACTAGTACTTTCTTTAATGTAATTTGGTAGTCTGTTCCATGCATCAGCTACACTGTCAGAGAACCAATTAGTACACTTCTCATTCCTATAGAATCTTCGACATGGGTCGTCTAATGATTCTCTAGTACTTTTTGATAACCCCAAACATCCCACAGGTAGTCTCTAAATGTCCTACATACCTGAATAAGATCTGCTCTTGGATATCTGTAAGAGACACTGTACAAGTTCACATATTTTAGTCTTTCATAAGAACTTACATTTTCAAATCCATGGATGCCCT
This sequence comes from Protopterus annectens, assembly GCF_019279795.1. NCBI lineage: Eukaryota > Metazoa > Chordata > Ceratodontiformes > Protopteridae > Protopterus > Protopterus annectens. The sequence goes on from NC_056735.1 coordinate 365,525,249, forward strand.
TGGTATATTTTCACTGTACTCTTTCCAGTTTACTGATGCTTATTTTCTTATATGGTTTCCATATTGTTATTCCATACTCAAGTTTGGGTCTAATGTAACCAACAAACAATGACTTCATCATTTTTGATTTCCTAGACTTTATAAATCTTTGTATACAACCTATAGTTATATAACTATCATTAACCAATTGGTTGATATGATTAGAAAAACTCATAGCTGGATCTACCCATATACCCAGGTCCTGAAATGAGTCTATAGTTTCAGTCACTGTGTGCTATGTTAACTATTCACCTTTCAATTTATGTCTTCCAAATCTCATATGCTTAGTTTTTGATGTATTTATCAGCATGTTATTCCACTGTGCCCAAATGGTCAATTTAGTCAAGTAATTTTGCAGACATGCATTATCTGTAACACATGCAATCAGTTTACCCAGTTTCAGGTCATCTGCATAAAGACTGTAGAACACCTCAGATGAAAAAGTTAGGTCTGAAAGATACAATGTAAACAAGTAAGAGCCTAGGACAGAGCCCTGTGGGACACCCTGACTGTAACCAAGGATTTCACCTATCCAGTTCCTGTTGATACTTGCCATGTCCTATTTGTAAGCCATGCAGCTTATCCATCTTATCAAGAGTACATCAATACCTAGTTGTTCTAATTTATTGATCAGTGTTTTGTGTATGACCCTGTCAAATGCTAAAGTTATATCTATATAAATTACATCACAGCACAATTTTTCATTCATAGCTTTTATTATATTGTTATAGAACATCATGTTACAGATGGTAATAGATCTATTTACAACATATGCATGCTGATATATGGTTTCAAGTCCCATCCTATCCAGTTCTGATAACAACTTATCCAATATTACCTTCTCCATTATTTTTCCGCAACATGAAAGTAGACTTAAGGGTCTATATAGGTTCATAGGTCCATACTAGGCTATCTGCCCTAGGGCATTTATAAGCCTAGCCAGAGTGTGTTTGGCTTTCGCCACCCATTTTAAATGAATTTTGCTATGCCCTTTTTTGAGGTTAGTATACTGTGCCTCTGTCTAACAGTGACACAGAAGTGATACCTGGGGTAAACCTACAATCTCCCATCCACTCATCAAGATTCCTCTTGAAGGGAGTCAATGAGGGACTCTGCCTAACCTGGACTGGGATTTTATTCCAGAGTGAAGGGAGCCTCTGGGTTATGAATCTGTCCCTCCAGCATGTCCTATTTATTTCAGTGCTGAGGTTCAAGTCTCTCGAGCGCGTAGCTTAATGGGATTTTGATTTTCTGAGGTGCAGCATGTCCATTAATTCCGGGTTGGACATGGCTTTATACGTCAGGCACAGATCACCTCTGAGCAGGTGGCATGCCACTGAGTAGAGCTGGAGTTTCTTTAACCGGGCAGCATATGGCATCTGTTTGAGCCCTTTGATCCTCTTGGTGAGGTACTTTTGGGGTCTTTCCAGTTGCTGCAGGTGTCTGGTAAGGTACATCCCAAAAGGGGCATTGTACTCAATTATGGGCCTGATGAGGGATGAGTAAAGAGGTACGATGACCTCCCCTGATCTAGATGTGAATCCCTTCATGATTAGGTGGGCTATATAAAATGTTCTTCTAACCACTTGGCCACGTGGTTGTCAAATGAGAGATTGCTATCAACTTGGGTCCCCAGGTCTCTAATTACTTCTTCTGTACTTAATGGATTACCACCTATGTGGTAATTTGTGGGCACTTTGTTTTTGCCAAAGGGGATGACTATACACTTTTTGGCGTTTAGCTTGAGGCCATGGCTCTGGCACCAGTTGTCTGTTTCTATGAGGCCCTTTTGGAGGATGCTTGTGTCGGCTGGAGAGTCTATTATGGCGCCCAGTTTGCAGTCATCTGCGAACTTGGTCATCCACAGTCCTTCTGTGTTGGCCTGTACCTCCGAGAAATATATACCGAACAAGAGAGGTCCCAGGATTGAGCCTTGTGGGACGCCACTTGTAACTGCTTTGGAGTCTGACATGGCTCCAGCAATTCTAACCAAGTGGGTTCTGTCCTTGAGCCAGTTTGAAACCCATCTAGTGACATAGGGGTTTATATTTAAGCTGGTGAGCTTATCTATAATGCCCGAGTGGGGTATTGTATCGAAGGCTTTTGCAAGGTCCAGGTAGGCTGTGTGGACCACCTTCCCCTTGTCAATGGCCTTGGTGACTGTTTCAAAGAAATCGACCAGGTTTAAGAGGCAGGATCTGCCCTTAACAAAGCCGAACTGGGTAGTATCCAGTGTCTGTAGGTCCCCAATATCTTTATTTATGAGGTCCATGATGATCCTTTCCATAGCTTTGCAGACCAAGCTAGTCAGGCTTATGGGGCGATAGTTTCCAGGATCCGTTGAGGCACCACCTTTGTGGAGAGAGACCACTGTTGCTGTATGCCACTCTTTGGGTACATATCCTGTAGTAAGGCTGAGACTGAACAGTAGTTTTATGTTTGGGTTTAGCTCTTCTTGGAGTTCATGTAGGACGCAGCCTGGGACACTGTCTGGTCCCATTGATGCTGTGTTTTTTGCTTTGGAGAGGGCGGCTCTTACCTGAGCATCTGAGATGTCAGGGGGGCAGCACTCTTCTGGGATAGATATTTGCCCTTTTGGTGGGAGGGGAGAAGTTTGCGCTGAACCTGTCAGCTAGGATGTTGGCAATGTCTGTGGGTTTGGTGTATTTTTTGTCATTTTGGACTAATTCTGAGCATATCTGGGAATTCCCACCCAGGTTCCTAACATAACTAAAGAAAGCCTTGTGATTATCCTTAGTGTCCTGTGCAATTTTTCTCTCGAAGCTGGCCTTAGACGATTTTATGAGTACCCATAGTTTTTTGCTAATACTGATCAGAGATGCCTTCCCTTTTTGGGATTTTGCTCTATCATGTAGTAGCTTCCTCCTTCTATTGTATAGTTTGTTTACGGCTGGGGTCCACCAGACAGGGTGTCTGCCTTTGGAGGATTGGGTCTTGGTTTTATTTGGGATTGCAAGATCCATGCATTCTTGAAGGTGTTTACAGAATGCGTTTATAAAGGATTCTGCAGTCTGGGCCGTATTTTCCACAGGCCTGGGGGCTTTGAAGGATTCCACCTCGGTTTTGAGGAGTGTGAAATTTGCTTTACAGAAGTTTTTCACTGGAGTTTTCTGGGCAAGGGGTGGGGTCGGGGTGTGAATATCCAGTGAGATTAGTTTATGGTCTGATCTTACCAGTGAGGGATACACTTCTGGTCTGGAGCATAGAGTCCCCATGTTGGTGATGATCAAGTTCAATTTGTTTTGCCCTCTTGTGGGACTGGTAACAAGTTGTTCCATAGCATTTGAGTTTATAAATTCTAGGAACCTTTGGGCTAGGGTGTTGGAGCTAGAGTAATGCTCCCAGTCTATGTTTGGGTAGTTGAAGTCGCCCAATATAATGGTGTTTGGAGAGACCTTCATATTTTCCAGTGTTCTCAGGAAGGCCGAGTGGGGTTCCTGGGTTTGGGAGGGTGGTCTATAGCAGGCTATAAACTGGAAGGCAGTTTTACCCACTGTTAGTTGCACATGGATAGTCTCTGATGCTTCGTGCTGTGCCACCAACCTGGAGGTGTGGGTATCTTTGACGAATATTGATACTCCCCCTCCTTTTGTGGTTCGGTCCAAGTTTTGGGGCCGAAAAGCATGGTATGAGGTATAACCTGGTAGTGCTGGAGTGCTCTCGGGAGCCTTGAACCAGGTTTCTGTTACTGCACAGATATCGATGTTCTCCATGCTAAGGAGAGTTTCGAGTGCGTGCATCTTGAGGTTTAGACTTCTGGCGTTGAGTAGCATTACTCTTAGTTTCTTATCCCTCATGATACCTATGGAGGTGGGTTTGTCTTTTGAGCCTTGCCTAAAAAGGCACTATGGGGGTAGCAAGAGCCTTTGCCAATATCTGAAAGCCCAGGGGTGACAGGTGCAAGCCGTCCCTAGCGAAGCATTGTGGCTTGTCGAGCATGTCATCCCAGGCTGACAGGCATTGGATCCCCTTTGAATGACACCAATACTTAAGCCAATTGTTGAAATTGATCATCTTGTCTTCATATTGTGGCATCATTCTTGGTGAGGGTAAGATGCTACTCAAGGTCAGGGTCATACCGCCCTGGGCTACATGCTCAGAGAGCTCCTCTATGTCTCTTTTCATGTAGTCCAGGGAGGTACGTCTCAGGTCATTCACACCAGCATGGACAATGACTGAGTCATATTTGTACTTGCCTTGGAGTGACCTGAGTGCTTGTGTTATGTGGTGGATCCTAGCACCCGACAGGCAGCTCACCGTGACCTTCTCCTTGTTCAGCCTGGTGAGCAGGACGTCAGTGTGCCTGACGATAGAGTCACCTATTACAAGTGTATCAGGTGTGTTGTTTAGCCTTAAGGGCTGTGACTGTTCGGCACACTGGCTTTGTGAGCTATATGTTGCACATGTTTTGTTTTGGGGTAACGGTTGCTTGGGTGTCTGCTTTGGAGGTCTCTGCTGCTTAGGCAGATTTTTATTTAGAGCCTCTGAGTATGTTTTTGTGTGTTTATGTGTTTGGTTTGCTGTCGTGGTAGGTCTATGTGAAACGTAGTGAGTGTGGTTTCCTTCTTCTCCTGACTGGTTACGCCAGTACTGAGTTGAGAGAGCTTAGCCTCCAGTTTGGCTATATGGTTGCATCTCTCACATGTGTTGGAATTTGTTGGGAGGAGGAGAGTGTTGTCTGTGTACATGAGGCAGTTGTAACATTGCCTCAAGATTCCCAGATTCACCAGCTGGACAGGAGAGGAGATTGACAACTGACCTTTGGACATGCTAGAATAGTATTGGGAATTCCTTTATAATTGAAAAAAGGGCCAATGGGGAACAAGGTACTCAAGGGGAGTTTGTGAGGGTGTAGTGCTTTTAATTTTTTAGTGCTGACTTAGTGAGCAAGTGCCAGGTAACTTAAATGCAATGTGTTACAGGTAATGTAAATGCAAAAATGACAAACAGTAACTTTCTTTCAAGTGAAACAAGGAAATAAGTACAGTAAGCAATGCAGATATCACTAGGGATCCACAGAAGCGCTGAAAAGTCGCGTTTTAGGTGAAATATGCAGGTACTATAAGCCTTTAACCAGAAATTCCCAGCTCAGAAGGGCAGAGTCCAGCCTCTCCTCCCACAAGAGTGCAGACCACTAACCTTCTCCATTATTTTTCCGCAACATGAAAGTAGACTTAAGGGTCTATATATCTCTTGGTTTGTCTTACTCCCCCTTCCCTTAAAGACGGGTTTAATAAGCACATATCTCCAATCTTGAGGAATCTCCTCGTATTTATATGACCTAGTGAATAACAGATATAATGGTACCATAAGTTCTTGCTGAAGTGTTCTCAGGTCGTTGCTACTAATTCCATCTCCTTCCTGTGCTTTGTTTGGATCCAGTTTCCGTAGCTCTTTTTCAATGTAATCTAATTTGATTCCAGTATCTGGGGTTACCTGGATGTCACTAGGACAACGTATCACCCATTTTGTGGAGCCAAACTGTTTTGCATAAGAATTTGTAAATATATCTATAATCTGTTGTGTCTAAGAATACATTTTAGAATCTGCACACAGTTTATCAATTTGTATGTCTTTAGTCCTGCAACATCTTATGTATCTATAAAAAGGTTTCCTATTATGCTCAATATCTTTATATACATTTTCTTCAAATTTTTCTTGATCTTGTCTCACACTTTTTTAATCTGTTTGCCCAGCTTGTTTATTTCAATTTTCAAAGTTGTAGTTCAACCTGTCTTCCATTTCTTATTTTTTTCGTCTCTCACCTTAATGAGATATCTTGTTCTTATGGAAATATACCCCCCTGACGTTGTATGCCCAGATGTTGATGTTAAACATTTTTTGATTTCTTTGTACTCAAGCAATTTCTCTTTCAAACCTTTCCACATTCCATCTGCATTTTTTTCAAGGAACACTTCACTCCAGTTACATAATGACTGTTTTGTTTCCATATAATCTGTAATTAACCTTCTGTATATTGGTTTAGATTTCAGTTTGGCAGAATTATCTAGCAGCAAATTAACCTTTATAACCCCATGATCACTGCACATCAATGGTGGTAAAACATGACTTGAAGTAACAGTAATTTCTTTTGAAACACAAACAATGTCTAGTATGTTCCATCCCCTGGTAGTTTTTTTTTTACAATGTGAAGCAATTGTTGTTCCTGAATATATGTTGTGAATAATTTCCTTACTAATGTTGTTGTTATGTCTATAGTATTGGTGTTATCATTGAGCATGTAATAATCACAGGTCTCATAATTATCTTTAATCCCTATCATAACACCTCCATCTGATTTTTTGTTAGAATGTCTTGTTACAATAAAACATTTATACTCTGACAGAAATGGTTTCCAGTCATTGTTTTTTAACCATGTTTCACAAACAAAAACAACATCAGTCTTGTGGGAACGTAGCAAATATTTCAATAAAAAAAATTATTATTAATGCTCCTACCATTAACAACCATTAGAGATGCATCAAATGTTGCTATCTGTGAACTGTTAATTTTTTGACCTGGCAAAAATCCTTCCTAGTGTTTGTCAATTATTGCAAAATATCTGCTGCAAAAATTCCTCTTCCCTAATCTTGATAACAGCACGCCATCCTGTCTGAACACGTGTGCCCAAAACTAGGCTTGGATGCTCTACACATTTCCATTTTTTAAAATAAGACATTTTTTTATTGTAGGCATTTACCCAAAAATTCTCTTCCTTCACGGTGACATGACTATCCTATCATAGGTGGTTTGTGAAAAATACGTCCTAACACCAGTACAAGCTATACTATCTAAGAGGGCTGTCAGTTCCCTACTAACAGTCAGAGAATCCTTGTGGATGAGATCATTTGTACTGACACGAATAAAAACAGATCCTTACTTCCTTACATTAAGGCATTCCAAGGTTTGTCTCGCATCTTCTATTTTTGCTCCTAGCAAGCATAACACTGTTTGATGTTTATTTTCTCTGCAAATATAAGCATCAGTTCCTCTAATAATTGAATCTCCAATTACAAGAATATATTTGCTGATTATCTCTGAAGAATCTTCAACTTCTAATAGAGTAATATCTGCTCTATCAGTTGTTACAATGGTCAGATCTTCATCACCATTAGTCTTATTAATCCCACTGTTTTCATTGTGTATTAAATTATCATCCAGCTGGCATTATAAATCCACAGCTTGAGCCATGTAGTCAACATCTGAATTTCTCTTCTTTTTTCCTACAGTAATGTTCTTCAACCCTTCCACGTTCGGCTTTGATTTCTCCCTTTTCACCTGCCCTCTTGCATCTTTTTTCTCCCTTCTCTTTTGGAAAAATGATGCTTTTTTCTGTACAATGGAGGTTTTCTGATTAATATTATCATCCCCTGTATCCTGTGTGTTACATAACAAAGCATTGGCCTTTTTAGTATGTATTCTCTTTTCTTTACAGACATCAATCAGTTTCTTTTTCTTCCTTGGTTGTAAACTTCTTCCTTCCTTTCTTTTTTTTTTGTTTCCTTCTAAACAAACTGGATCCTCAGATTGCTAACTACTTGCATCCAGAATTCCAAAGTTGTCAGGGGCATTGTCCTGTTTCATAGGGGTTGAATGACCTTTGGAGTCAATAGATGCATCATTTCCTAAATGTGTTCTATTTGTTCTTTGCCTAACATTATCTCTCAGCAGTCCATTTATTAATATATGAAACAATAGTTCTCTATGTCATGTCAATTGCACAAGTGCAATCATCATCATTAAGTCTAGATTTACATCTAACAATGGTAAGCAAATATTCCGTTTGACACAAGAAACATATTACCAGTGTTAGCAGCTGTTACCTTTAAATATGCATGGAATTTCTTACACTGTACAAGATATTTATGCATTAGCAAATCATTAGTTGCACAGTCATTTAAGAAATCCATATTTAGCTTCAAAAAAATAAAATATTGCAAAAGAAAAGAATAATCCAAATCAGTAATCACAGAACTCAAAGAGAACTTAAATCAACTTCTATGACAAAAATCACACAAGCAATACACAACTAAATATTAAAGTAGGTACAGTAAAGTTGTTCTGATCATACAAGTTATACAAGCCAGACAAAAGCTGTAATTCCTTTACGTCATGCGCAATGCAGCCGCACTTCTTTTAACAGTAAAGATCTATAAATCAATAATAAGATCAATCAATCACAAACCAAGGTATACTTTTTTAGATATGCTCTGGATTTTCAACAAAATATGAATCAAAGTAAATCTTGTTAACAAGCTATCCCTTCCTACTTGCAAACAGTGAAAAACTGTGATAGCAAATAAAATATAAATTCAAATAAAAACGTCTCTTACCAGTCATCTCCACAGTAAATCACAAACCAAGGTAGGATTGTTTAGATATATTCAGGATTTACTTGTTTCCACTTAAAATTTGTTATTAGATTAAGCAAATGGTCTTAATCCAGACATTCACCTATGCAAAGTTAAAGAAAACATATGAATGCTACATATCTTATGATGTGTATACTTTTACACCCATCTCCCTCCTCGATAACCCAATATTACAGCTTATCAGCTTAAACATGCTTTTGTATAGATTTTCTTTTATTTTGTAATGTAATGTCTATATTTCTTAAGAACAGAAAAAGAAGGAGGAAAGAGAAGATGAAAAAGGAAAAAAGAGCCATCTACTTTAGTACTTGCATCACATACAGCAACAACTAAAAATACTTTACTGTAAAATATGCAATTTATTTTGTGAAATGTTTCACAGAAATATTATTAAGACAATAAATAATTTTAGTTATATTTACCCTTTTCTTCCTCTTCCTCTTCCCTCAGAGTCCTTTCAAACATTAATAACATGAGGTGAGGCAAATGCTTTTCAGTTCTCCACAACTTTAACAAAGTCAACAAAAGTACATTCTTTCCACATATTCTTATACAGTCGTATTTCACAAATAAGATTGATGCTCTGCAGTCCCACATTTATTTATGAATTTCCATGTTGCTGGTCTTCTTCCTGTTGCTCTTCGTCTCTCAAATCCTGATTCAGGTTTAGTTTCAAGGTACTCCCCATTTTTCTGGTCAACTCCTATGATTTCCTCTGTCTCTCAAGCATTTTCCTTTGGAACAGTGGAAAGAGTTTCACTGGGAAAGTCTGTCTGTGTTTTAGTATCAGAAGAATGAGAAGCAGAGCCCCCTTCTGCTTGATGGCTCAGTTTTTGTTGGACATACTTTTGCATTTCCTCCTTAGCCTGTTCTGCATCAAAAATGACTTTGATCTTACAGGAAAACACTATTCTGAAGGCAGACAGATACAGCAGCCTGAATTTCACACCTGCCTCTTGGCATTCCATAATTACTGGAATAAATGTGTTTCTCTTCTACCTGGTGTACAGTGAATAATCATTCTCTGCAAGCACTCTACCATCTCCAAATTCTAATATGTTGTCCTTTTGCTACAGTTTTGTCAGGATCACCTTTTTCTTCTGGTAGGTTTGCAAGTTTACTAATAAAGGTCTTGGCTTGTTTTTTCTCATGGCCACATTTGGAGCATACACATGGTGTGCCCTTTCAAATAACAGTTCCTGCTGTAGAATACCAGTTCAGTTAGTTATTTGTGCATTCATAAAATGTATACAGTCTGTTCCTCCTAGTTTCTCTGGTACATAAGAAAATCTCAGATTTTCCCAAAATGCTCTGTCCTCTAATTCTGCCATTTTCTGATACATCTCTTCTTGATCAGTCTCATACTCTGCCTGTCTTTTCTTCATTTTGACTTCTGATCTTAGCACTTCTATCAGCTCATCTGAATATCTGTTTAAAGCTTCTTTAACTTTTTCCGGCCTTTTGTTATTTGAGTTGATATACTCCTTAGGCGTTTCATTTACTTTTATCAGCTCTGAGCACATTTGACTAACTTTTTCCTCTACATTACTGGAAGCCATGTCTTGCACCAAAGTTGGAGCTTGAACTGCTTTTTGCTGAACAGCTGCAAGATTCCTCCCAGTCAGTGTTTTCTCTTTACCTAATCTAGTTGATTATCCTTCAGCCTCTCTTAGTTTATGTTTTGCTGGCATCCAGATATTGTACGTAGTAGTCAGTAACTGAATTTTACTCAAGGTAAAAATATCACTGGCTGTAGTTTCTCAGTTTCTGTTTTCACACTGGGAGAGCTGAAGGTAAGCTGTTGATCAATGTGCAGCCATCTTGAAAGAGGAAGCAGGCTGCACAGTGATGTTAGTGTAATTGCTGATTGCCAATAAAGAGCCTGGTTTATATCTCATTAAACTGCAAATTGGCTTGAAGCTGAGCAGACGTAAGTGACAAAGCTATGTATCATCTTTAATGTACATGGGCCATATTTTGTTTGCTGATGGCTTAACACCTGAAATTAATAAAGTGAAAGTAATTATGAATATGCAGAAGCCTAATAATAAGTCATTTCTTGTGTAGTTTTTGGTATGGTGCAATATCTTTCCAAGTTCATTCCAAACATGTCAGCTGTAACAGCACCTCTTTGGAAGTTGGAATATGATGATGCTTGGTTTTGTTCAATAGAATAACAACAAAATGTTGAAATGCTTAAATGCATAGTTACTGGAGCTATGAAGTTCTACAATGCAACATAACATAACATAATCTGTCAGTAATTGACAGTCAATGGACTATGTGCAGTTCTACTCCAAGACAGTAGTCCAATAAGTTATGGATGAAGAGCTTTGCCTAATGTTTCTTCATACTACTGAGTCCCAGGTATCCACAGAATAATGAGCAAATGAAACAAATGGTACAAAAAAAGAGGAATCTTGTCAAAAAAAGTGATGCTTCAGAAGATCGGATTGTTACTTGTCAACATGTGAGTAGAAAAATACACCATAGAATCTGTTGTCTTATTACCAGCTCATGTGTTGATGGGTAGAAGAATGAAGTATATACTGCTTACTTCATATTCCTTCAAATTAGCTAATAATAAAAGTAGTGTAACAGATTTTGCAAGAATGTCAACATATTTGTTGCTGTAGTCTTTTAGCCTCCACTGCCTGTCCATCATTGGCCTCCACCAATCCAATCAGCATATTCGGTCCATATCACCAAGGTGAGGGTTGGCCAGGAGAGGGCATCATTTAGGCAGCCATTGGGGTGATTTAAGTTTTTTATATGCCCTACATCCCTTTACATACAATCAATGTATGAGGGAGGGTGGCATGCAATGAGCTGACCTCGATGGTAACCCCTCTTTTCTGCTGGGAATGTTGCCAGCAAGCAGCTGTACCCTCCTATCCTTGAGTAGGGATGCTAGTCCCCTATTTTCCACAGAGAAACTACACCATTTCAAGTGCTCACTGAGTGCTTACACTCATGATGAGGTTAGTGAGCTTGAGAACTGCTATTGCTGCTGACAGATGCATACTGATTGGTTAGACCTTACCCGCTTGTTCACCCATGTCACAATAATGTAGACTGGGCAATCAGTATGGCTTTGGGATAGTCCCCACTGCAGACCCTAGGACAGCTGCATCTCATAGACTATTCCAATCCCTCAATCTGGCAAATGCTCTAACCCACAGTCCTCACCAGAGCTAAAAAGAGCAGTCCACTCCACATGCATATCATCCCATGTTCCCTTCAGAAAAAGGTCAGCAGGCAAAGCTTCATTTCTTTCCCCACCCTATGCTGCTGCAGGTGCCTAACCCACCAATCAACTCTGGTCAGCTGGGTCACTGTCTCAGTCAGGGCTTCATTCATCTGTGCAAGTGGAGTTGGCTTAGTGTTCCAAGTATAGTAATTAGTCACTCAGAACAACTAGGATCATATATGATAGAAGGTCCCAGTCACCAAAACTACAGGAGAAGCAGAAAACAATTGTTTAAACAAACAGTTCCAAATGATGCTAATCTGTTTGATTTCATGTATGACAACTGCATCTCCAAATTTAGAAACGCATCATGCTTTACTATCTTCTCAAAGTAGAAGTGCATCTAAGGGTGAGAACTCAACATAGCAAGAAAACTTAACTATGCAAGAATCATCTGAGAATGATCCCATGTTAATGTGTCAGATGTGCAGAGGCCAAAAACAGCCTACATGAAAGCTGTCATGTTGACATCTGAATACATATCATGGCATGTTGAGTTTGAAAAAGTGTATGTACCTTTAAATTTGCCTTTGGAATAAGATGTTCCAATGGTGTTAGTCAGGAAAACTATATACTAGTCAGTTAATGTGGTACTGGTCAGTGGGGCATTCAGAACAAGTATGGTTGGGGGAACTATAATTAACCAAAATTAAAGTTCAGCAGTCATTCAGTACTAAACAGTATGTTAAAACATCCACCCTCATTTTCCTTTCATGTTTTACATATGTAGGAATGCACATATGAAGCTGTGAACACTTGTTGTGTCTTTCAGCTTTTCCTGGTTAGGGATCGCCACAGCGGAACTCCAGTCTGCTAATGATTGGTATTTGATTTGTATGTACCGAGTTACCAGCCCTGATGCACAACCTTCAACGAAGGTATGCCCATTCACGCATGTCTCCACGCAGTAGATGCTCTAGCTGAGAATTGAACCGGACAGCGTCTTACTGTGAGGCACAACGCTGAATTGTAGAAAAAAGTAAATTTCATGTAGACATTAAAGGCATAAGCAGAATCCATAATACTAGGAAATAAGATGATACTTCTTCCTTATTTTCCTTTCCCACACCATCTGGATGGCTTTTTCCTTATGTTTCCATACCCAGTCTTACTCTTTAGCTTTTTTCTTACATGCACACACAACAAATGGCCAAGACTGCACTGAAATAACTGAATTAAGCCAAGTGTCTCTCTAAGGGGTTCCAGATACTCTAGAGATGTTTTCCATCCTTTTGACCCAATGATGGCTTGGAAACAAATCTTGACTAAGGAAAGAAATAAACTGTGTCCAAGTCTTAATGTTAATGTTCAAAGCTGACAAAAATAGTATTTCACAATAAAATAAAAGCAATTGCTTACAATGATACATAAGTCATATGTGTAATTGCCTGCTCCCACCATCATCAACATCAACCGCCTTTTCCCATTTTTTGCATGGGGTCAGGGTGTCATGTCAACTGTCGCTATCTCTCAGTATTCAGTGCCACTCTCCTACTTTCTTCAAAACTCATGCCTGACTGTTGCAGACCTACTCTCATGCAGTCCATCCACTCCCTGCAATGCCTGCATCCCTACCCCTCCCCTCCAAATAAGTCGCATTTTATGCACCCTTCCAGTATTAGATTGGGATAAAATTGAAAGAACAAATGGCCATAACTCGTAATTTACATTACTGCTGTTATACATATAAACAGCATGCCTCCTCTCCCCTACTCCCAGAGGGCAGCAACCTATGTACCTCTCTGATGTCAGACCGGAATAAAAGTAAATTAACCAAATACCACAAAAACATGCTATAATTGGATGCTGTCAGACATACATACATACATAGCATGTCTTCTAAACCCTACTCCCAAAACATCTCCATCCATATATGTCTATTTTTGTTTGCTTGTGTATTCTAAATTGTTGCCTCCAGATACAGTATAGCATCCTTCTGTGCAAACCTCTAAGGTCTGACTGTGAGGAATATTAAGGAAAAAAATGACCACACTGTCCTCAGCTCCCAAATAAGCTATAGCAACTTTCTGACTGCACCTCTAAGCAAGGCCGGAGTGAGACAAGGTGAGAGCAGAATCTGAAGATGAGGGTTTCCCTACTAAGCCTGTGTAAAAATTCTCCATATATAACTAGGGGTGTGGGGTCTCCAAGCTTCAACAAACTCTGAAGGTCTAAATGCTCAGTGATGCATTTTTGCCTTATTTTTGACAGATAATAATTTAACTATTTTTACTATCATCCAGAAGAGTTATGTAGGTCCAACATACAAACACACACACACACACACACACACAAAACGCACTCTAATCGGTCATACTACTTGCTTATTTACAGGGAGATTGAAGGAACACCAGTTCTCACATATGGCATGTTTTTGGGGTGCTGGTAGAAACCAGAGCACCTGGAAAAAATCCACAGAGAGACAAGAATGACATGCAAACTCCACATAAAAGGAGCCACAGCCAAGAAATCATTAAGAAAACCAATTACTATGGCATGGCAATACTCCTTATTGCAAAAATGTGCTAATAAAAGGTTGCTTTTACCTAAATCCTGCCTAAACCTCCTCAGATAGCCCCTTACTGTGAACAGAGCTGAAGGCTATGCAGTCTGAAACTCAAATGCTTGTCAATATTTAGAGACAGCAATTGCCAAGAATTTACTAGAAAACCACAAAATCTACAAGAAACAGACTCAAATATTTGACAAAATCACTAACAATCTAAAAAATTATACACAACTGAAAGATCTGAATATTTCTTAACACTGTTTTATTCAAGCAAAACCACATTTCAAACTAGTTTCTCATAACTGCACACATTAATCCTACAAAGATGCAGCCTGTATAAAGACTGTATAAACTGAACAAACAATAGCAGGTCACTCTAATTTACAGATGGTCTCTCCCACCAAGTAGCCACATCCACTTTGTTGACTGTGTATACCTCAGATGTCTGATTGTGATAAAAATAATGGTTACATTAATATATTTTTGCTTCATAGAAACAGTAGACACTGCTTGTGTTCCAGTCTGTCTCATAAACCAGAATTACACAGCAAAATCAGGGCGAATCTTTTCAGTCACAGATAGCTTCCATACCCAGTGCCTACTCACATAGCTTCCAGGTGTTCCTGATTTTGCTGAATGCCCCTGGTTTTGCCTGCTATTTTTCCCAGCTACTCATAGAATGTTAAATATTCTGGTAAATCATGGATGATTGTAGTTAGTCTGTAGTGCTAGACATTAGAATTTTATATTTCATATTCTTTAGAAAATGTATTTTGATGTAAACCCATTATTTTATTACCTTTTTAAGTGAATTAAAGTAATATTTAAAAACTTGTCCTTGATTTTGGACCTCGGACCCTCATTATTTTCTACTTTGTCCTTGATTTTTGAGCAAAGAATTTGAGAGCTATGTGCTACCATTAGTATCTGGTTAGACGGTGTAAGGATTAAAAAATAAATAAAATATCTCTTACAATCTGGAATGCAAAATAATTTGATGCTGTCTTTTTTGACCCTTGACCTACCACACATATGTTACTCTCACGACTTTAGTCTGCAGGTTGACCCAGAATTATTTCTGGTGATATGATAGTACAATTGTGTGTTAAGACTGGCTGCTGATATTGTTAATGGGGGAACTTTAGCTTCGCAAGCACCCTCTGTAAATCCAGCACTACTGGTTACCAATTAATACTGCACAGAAAAGAGGCAACCTTCAACAACAAGAGACAAATGTAATTACTAATGTGAAGATTCAGAAGGGTGAGCAGTTGTTTACCTAAAGACCCTGGAGGTGTGGAATGTGGCAGCTCAGTCAGGGCTATTTAGTTTGGAGTATACCTGAAGCAGTCACCTAGGATACAGAACTGAAAACATGGCCTGGTTGAAGCTTTAAGCCTGGGACTTCTAAAAAGACATCATGTTTCTTGGGAGACTGTGTGAACTATACATTGTTGGTGGAAAGTAACCAGTATTGTTTCTCTGAGGCATTTCTGCTGCAGGATTGTTTTCTTCTTCTACTGTTCCCTTTGGAATGCTTCTTGAAAATGCTCAAAGACTCAAAAGTAAAGACTGATCACACAGTGATGAAACTGTTGCAATAATTGGCTGTGCTGGCTAATGTATCTGCTAACCCCCAAATTGTGCCTGTCAAAAAAAAAATGGAGAATGACACAGAATCCTTCTTGGATTTTGAGTGGTATGTCACCACATAGAAATGCATCTAGCAGACTGGGCAAAACTTCTCTCATTAAAGCTGAGAAAAGAGGTACGGAAAATGTATATGGACATCAAGGGAACTGATTACACAGACTATGATGAACTTAAAAACAAACGTCTGACCAGGGCTGGAATAACCCCTGAAGTACACGCAATGCAGTTTTATAACTGTACTCTTAATGTTGAAAAAACATGAACATGGATGCATGATTTTACACATATTGTAAGCCTAAGGTTAAAATTCCCCATAAGGGACATATGCCCAATGGGATTACCTGGTTAACAAATCCATAAACACCTGATGGTAACAGAACTTGAATACATCAGAAATATTGTCAATAGATAGGTTTAAAAGTGGTCAACATAGTAATATAAGAAAATAATTGTCAGAAACTGATACAGAGCTTTGATAAATTAGTGACTTTAGTAGAATGCTTATTAGATAGTAGCACAATATTTAAAACTGAATTGTCTACTTTCAAGTATAATTGTTATAGGAAATGTGCCATCTTCTGTGAAACAAAAAGCAGCAAGAAATATGTTAATTTATTTCAAATGTGGGGTAAGCGGTCACATTCAATGTTCTGTGTTAGTAATACTAAAGATAATTCTAGCAGTAGAAACATTAAAACTAAAATGCATGCTACCATGAAATTGCTCCTATAGAGTGTGGCAAGACTACAGCTGGGATAACTGACTCAGCTTTATGTCACTGAGGTATAACTAAGCAGGTGAAGTATGCAGTATTACTAGAAGGGCAGTTCAAACTCTAATAGTCTCTGGAAGCATGATTACCCTTGTCAAGGGGAGAAACATAATCTGGACACTCATAGTATTCATCAAGTAATAACTGATATTTTCAGTAATATTTTCAATTTTATTTCAGGATTCTTATAGACGTTTCCCTGGACTACCCTACTATTGCTCAAGCAGCACTCTTGTTGCAATGGCCCACATCCCCACAGATATCACCTAATCTGCTATGTGCACAGGAAGAACAAGGGTAAATGTTTACTATTGTTTCTTTTCCCTTCCATATTCCTACACCCCACTCCAGTTTTCCCACCTACCCTATCTGATTGTTTTTCCCTGTGTAATCCTTGTACATAGGCTACATTGAACCACTGAGATGAGCTAATATTTTTTTAGAGTTTACTTCCTAACAGCTTTCTTCCCTGCAGTCTATGTACTAGGTTTGTTTCTTTACCCCTTCTCTCTCTCTCTCTAAGCATCCACTAATATCCCATACTCCTCCCCCCCATCCTGTACCTTTCTTCCAACCTACTTGCTGTTCAGTCTTCTTGCATTGTAGGATTATGTATACATAAATGTGTATATACAGCTATTATTTGCACATTTTGGAAGGGTTTACAGATTTTTATCCTCTTTTCACTTAGTTTGCTGACCTAGTTGGTGCTTTATGATTTAAATTCAGTTTAACACTGACTGCATACTCCCACATTCCAGAAGTTGATGTGTGTCTGGTATTATAAGCAGCATGTGTTTGCTAAGACTCTTTCTCAACTCTCACACCATGCCCTCCACAAAGACCTATACAATTTTTGCAATTGTCATAGAAGGGGGGTGTCCACCCTCTTAGCTACTTGATCTGATGAAGCCCAGCACCTGGGTAAAAGTGCATAGCCATCTCACCCTGATCAAGCCACATGTCTTTATTTTTCAAATTCAGGTGTCATAATCTGTTCCCAACCTCTACTGTTCCTTGCTTATCTCCCATATCTACACTCTTTTAGACTGAACCTGAAACTTCCACCTTCTTCATCACAACCTGACTGACAAGGTGATTACATTTGTGAGTTTAGAGGTAGGAAGTTACTTTATACTGATACTGCTGGATTGTAACTTGAGTTTAGCACTGTTCCATTAAAAATACAGTTAAGAAACATTGTTACTCTGGCATGAACATTGACCTGAAGAAATCAACAGCTCTTGAAAATAGTGTAGTAAGTAGATAAAAGAGCATATTTTCCACTTTAGTGGCTTAATAAAGTTTTTTCTAGTTCATCTAAACCACAGATTTTCAACCTTTTTCATCTCGTGGCACACTTAAGGTAATTACAAAAATCTTGCAGCACACCAAAAAATGTATTTTTTACCAATCTGACACAAAAATAGGTATGATTTTGATTGATTTAAAAAATATTCCCTCTTTTTCCTTGCATTTAATATTTAATGAGAAATCTGAGCTTAATGTTTTAGAATGTCTTTTGTGTGAGGTTGTATTTGGCAGAAAACCTAATCTCACAAGTCACTGCTAGATCGACGTGCCATACAGAAGACCAACATTTCCAAGCAGCGTTACTGTAATGGTATCCACTAATAAACAAATGCAATACATATGGAGTTATTTGTATAGGGGTCATATCTGAATACAACTGTAAATTCTGTTTTATTAGACCTGATGCTCCTACTACTATTGGAACTATCTAAACAGAAGTTAGAATCAAACTCTGAACTTTGTATTTGTGAGGTAAAGGGCTAAACACTATTATGCCAACTATGTCCCCATAATAATATCTCATTTTAACCATGCTGTTACCTTCCTATATGAAGTTGCTAGGGTGTTGGGTAGCGTTCCACATTTTGGTGACAGAAGATGGACAGCTATCTATCTGTCTTTTATTTACTTACTTAGCAGTCCTTGAGCTACCTAAAATTTTCAAGCCACATGTTTAAACCTGCAAAGTGCAAATACTTCCTGAAAGTATTTCATTGTGACTGGCACCAGACAGCAGTTCATGTTGTCATTTGACACCCAGGTTCACCATCTAACTCAGTATCCCAGTTGTTTATTATGCTCCACCCTCGCTTTCAGTAACTCCAGCTCTTAGTCATTTTGCTAGTCCCTCCGCCAGTAGGGGCTTATTGTCCTTGAACGTGGACAACCAGGATGGCAGCATTATGTTTTGTACCCATGTGTATTCAGGCTACTTGGAGCATCTGTGCCACAGTACCTTGCTTCCGTGATAATTCTTGTAGTTACTTAATTTGAAATAAAAGGGAGGCGAAGTGGCTTTCAGTGGGTGGTGGAAAGACATTTTCTCTGGCAGCAACAGCAGGTGAGTGAAGTAATCCTTAACTTTTAAAAGGCTAACTATCTTTTTAAAAAATCTTGCTGCACACCTGTCGATTTCTCGTGGCACACCAGTTGTAAACCTCTGATCTAAACTGCCTTTTATTTATATTTATTAATATTTATATTTATTTTAATAACTAAAGGCATGCTTTCAAAAATGAATGGAAGAACCAAACTGGTAGAATGCAACATAAATGCAACACCTGAAATGAAGGTTAGACTGAGACCTTACAGACCACCAGAGTCACACAAAAAAACATTTAATAAAGTAAGTTTAAAAGTGTTCAAACTAAGCATAATAGAAGAGTCACAGAGTAGCTGGAACAGCTCAATGATGCTAAATCCTAAGCCTGACTGAAGTATCAGGTTCTGTAATGACTTTAGGAAACTGAATAGCATTTCAAAGTTTGACCGCTATACTATGCCCAGAACTGATTGATTGATAAAGAGCCATGGAAATGTCAGCTACCCCAGACTTGACAAATATGTATTGGCAGATACCACTTACTGTCTTTGATAAAGAAAAGTAGCCTTTGTAACACTTGATGGTCTGTTCCAATACACATGTAATCAATGGCTTATATGGAGCCTCAGACATCTTTCAAGGGCTTATAGATAAAATATTGACGTCTCACTCAAAATCTGCTGCAGCATACCTGGATGATATGGCCATTCACTCAGGGAACTGGGAGTCTCACTTACTAAAAGTGTAGGTTGTGTTAGAATCCATAAGACAGGCTGGCTTGACTGTGAATGGTATGAAAAGTAAATATGATGGTAGAAGCCAGGTATTAGGAATCTTTTATAGGAAAAGAGCTGGTAAGACCACAAGTAGAAAAGCATATAGACTATAAAATACTGGCCTGTACTCTGTACTAAAATTTAGGTGAAGGCTTTTCTTGGACTAGTGTGTTGTTACACAAAGTTTGTGCCTAATTTCACAGCTGTTGCCTCTCCTTTAAAAGACCTCACAAAAGGAAAAGCTTGTGTCAAGGTGCAATGATCTCTTGAGGCAGAAAGAACATTTATTGTAGTAAAAAAGATCCTATGAGTGTAATCTGTGTTAGTGACTCCTGATTTTACTAAATAGTTTACCATATACCAAAACATCAGAGGTAGGGTTTGGTGGAATGCTAGCTCAAGACATTCAAGGTGAAAAACACCCTGAATGCTGTTAAATCAGAAGATTAAACAATGCAGAAAGGGGATATTCTACCATAGAAACAAAGTGTTTAAAATCAAGTAGGTCTTCTATTCCCCAAAGTATTATTTATTTGGTAGACATTTCAACTCAGTAACTCACCATGCCCATCTACAATGGCTGAGTAGGTTGATCAACAATAATATAAAGCTGTGCCAGCAGGTATAATCTCCAACCTTTTCAATACAGAACAACTCATAGGCCTGATCTAAACACTGGAAATGCTGATGGGTTGTCACGGTCCTATTAGTCATTGTTACAAGTCCAAAAACCTGGATTTGTGCACTATGGGATAGTTGTCACATGCTGATATTGAAAAAAAGTGTATTTGCCTTGGGAATGAAACATTTTCATAGTGTTAGTCAAGTAAGCTCTATATTAGCTAGTTAACAAGATACTGATTGCCATTTAATACTGTGCAGAAAAATGGTAGCCTGTAACAAGATAGGAAGTTTGTTCCTTATGTGGCAGTTCAGAAGGGAGAGAAGGAACTTAACTACAAAAGCCTGGAGATGTGGAGTGTGACAGCCATGTCAGTGCTAACTTGTGGAGCACACTTGAACTACAGAGCTGGAATCAAAGCCTGTTTGATGCCTACAATCTAGGGCTTCTAAAAAGAAAGTTTGTTTTCTGAGGGGCTGTGCGGACTACAGATAGCTGGTGGAAGATAATTAGAAGTTATGTACCTACCATAACGTTCCATGTTAGTTGTCTTCTCTCGCCTTCTTTCTTGCTGGATGGGTTCGGAGCCGATCCTCGGCTCCGACTCGGCACTTGCTAAGCTCAAGAGTCACTTCCACCAGCTCGAGGCAGCCCCATATCCCATGATGCAAGGCGAAGATTACCCAGATCTCGTTTGGTAGCTAGAGGAAAAAATACCTACTATCTTCCCCCAAGGGAAGAAGAACAACTAACCTGAGAAAAAAACTGTAAGGGGAACCCAGGTAACTAAGTGCAGAGCTAACTGGTGTCCAAGGGAGAAATCTCCCAGAGAAGAGGATAGTTCAAGGTCTGTCCAGGCTAGGGGGACAGGAGGGAGGGGCTAAGAAAGAAGGCGAGAAGACAACTAACATGGAACGTTATGGTAGGTACATAACTTCTAAATGTTAAGTTGTCAATCTCGCCTTCATTCTTGCTGGATGGGACCACATCCCTAGCACCTCTATCCTGGGTGGCTCAATGGAACAGACTCTTGAGAACTGTGGAACCAAAACTCGCCCTGTCCCTGGAGGCCAAATCCAATTTGTAATGTGAGACGAAGGTATGAGGAGTGGCCCAAGTGGCTGCTGCACAAATAGTGTCTAAGGGTAGTCTAGCCTGAAAGGCTGTAGATGTGGCTAGGCCTCTGGTAGAATGTGCTTTTGGTATTGAGATCAGCTGTTTGCCCCTAAGCTGATAAATATAAGAAATAGTGGAAGACAGCCATCTGGATAAGGTCACCTTAGAAACAGGGAGACCTTTCTTATTTTCAGCATAAGAAAGAAAAAGCTGATCAGACTTTCTAGATTGCTTTGTTCTGTCCAAGTAATATCTGAGTTGGCGATGAACATCTAGGCAATGCAATTTTTGTTCCACCCTGTCAGAATATTTGGGAAAAAATACTGGAAGATCAATAGATTGGTTTCAATTTGTCTTAGAAGCAACCTTGGGCAAAAAGGACGGATTAGTTCTCAAAGATACTCTATCCTTGTGGAAGACCAAGTAAGGGGGACGAACACAGACAGCATGAAGTTCAGACACCCTTCTAGCCGAAGTGATAGCGACTAGAAAGAGTGTCTTCCAAGAGAGAAATTTTAACGAGCATGTAGCAGCCGGTTCAAAAGGGGGAAGTATTAAGGATGCCAGCACTAAATTTAGATCCCACTGCGGTGGAGGATCCCTAACAGGGGGTTTAAGTAGGAAGATCCCTCTGAGAAAGGCTTTGCAAAGTTTGTGAGACATAATGTTCTGGTCTGCAAATCCGACATGAAAATTCGAGATTGCTGCTAGCTGGACTTTAACTGTGGAAGAAGAAGAACCAGAGTGAAAATTTTCAGCTAGGAAGTCCAAGACTGACTGAATAGGGGCAGTAAAGGGATCTATGTTCTTAGACCTTGCCCAAAAGGAAAAACGTTGCCATTTGCTAGAGTAAATCCTTCTGGTAGAGGACTTTAGAGAAGCTACTATGATATCCCTAATGGGATTAGAGATCATAGGAAGCCTGGCTAAGGAAGGAAGTGGAGCAACCAAGCAGTGAGTTTGAGGGAACGAATGGACCGTTGCAGTTGACCCGACTGGTGGGTCAGAAGATCTGGAACTGGGTCCAGATGCCAAGGCTGCACTACGAGATGTCGATGAAGGAACGGGAACCAAATTTGTCGAGGCCAGTAAGGAGCAATGAGACTCAGCTTGGCTCTCAAGTTGGTAGCTTTCTGAAGTACTTGAGGAATCAACGGAAAAGGGGGAAAAGCATAAAGAAGTCCCCGGGGCCAATCCTGGGTTAGACCGTCTCTGGGGGGATGGCCTGGAAGTGGAAAGAGAGAGAAGAAGTCTGGGCATTTGCTGTTTTGGGGTGTAGCAAAAAGGTCGCAGCAAGGAGGGCCCCACTTCTGAAAAATCTCTTCCGCTATAGATTGTTTGAGAGACCACTCGTGAGGCATGAGTATAGCTCTGCTCAACCTGTCCGCTATGATGTTGGTTTTCCCGGGGTTATACATTGCTATCAGAAACTGCTGAGAGGAGATCGCCCATTGCCAAAGTCTGAGAACTTCTCGACACAGAGGATAGGACTTGGTCCCGCCCTGTTTGTTGATATACCATACTACGGACATGTTGTCCGTGTGAACTGCGATAGTTCCTAAAGGAAGAAAGTCGTTGAGGGCTTGCAACGTTAAAAGTACTGCTCTCATCTCTAGGACATTTATATGCAGGTAGTATTCGAACGGTTGCCACGTGCCATGGACCATCCTGCCCTGATAATGCCCCCCCACCCGCACCCGATCAGGGAGGCATCCAAAGTGACCGTGGCTACCGGGGCCTGGGGGACAAATGGTCTGCCCTGATGGACTAGGGGGGAAGAAATCCACCAGGATAGGTGGCTCTTGCAGATCTGTGTGACAAGGATCTTGTGACGCATGGGCAACTGCTGGAAGGACCATTGGGTAAACAACATCCACTGTAGGAGACGCATGTAAAAGTGGGCCAGAGGAAGAAGTGTGATGGCAGCTGCCATTAGGCCTAACACTTTCAGGACCAACCTGGCTTGTACCTTTTTGCTGAAGAGGATGATCCGAACATGATTTTGGATATCCAGGATTCTTTGATTTGTTAGATTTGCTGACATCCGAGTAGTGTCTAGATCTGCGCCTATAAAGGTAATAGATTGGCAAGGCGATAAGGAAGACTTTTCGAAGTTGACAGAAATCCCTAACTGGCTGCAGAGACATAGAGTGTAATCCCTGGCCTGGAGAAGTTGATGCCTGGTGGTGGCTGTGAGGAGCCAGTCATCTAGGTACGGAAACACCTGGAATCCCTGACGTCTCAGGTGAGCCGTGACCACTGCCATGCATTTGGTGAACACTCTGGGGGCTGTGGTGAGACCAAAGGGCAGGGCTCTGAACTGAAAATGACTGGTCCCCAACCGAAAGCGGAGAAACCTTCTGGAGCGTCTGTGGATTTTTATGTGATAGTACGCATCCTGAAGGTCTATAGAGCACATCCAGTTGTCTTTGTCCAGAAAGGGCAAAATCGATTGAAGTGTGACCATCCGAAAACTCGTCTTTTTGACAGACTTGTTTAGTCTGCTGAGGTCTAATATTGGTCTCCAGTCTCCCGTCTTTTTGGGGACCAAAAAGAACCTTGAGTAGATTCCGGATTCTAAATGGCCTGCTGGAACTGGCTGGATGGCCCTTTTCTCTAGAAGTTTTGAAACCTCTAGCTTTGCAATTTCCCTTAGACTGGGTGGAACGTCTGGAAGGGATCCTTTTTGAGGGAAGAGGCTTTTCTCAAAAGGTATTTTGTAACCCTCGGATATGATCGACTGTACCCATTTGTCTTGAGAAAGGGAAAGCCAGGCTTCTGGGTACAGTGACAATCTCCCCCCGACTGCCTCCAAGGGCGGGCAGTCGGGTAACACCTCAGGGATGCTGGAAGGGCTTGTCAGAGAGAGGCTCTCTACTGCCCTGGTTCTGCGGACCCCCTCTGCCCCTAGGGCGGCGTCTGTTGTTATTACCCTCTCTGCCTCTGGGGGTAAACTGACCATGTTCGTCAGATGTGACTCCTTGAGATTTTCGGAACCACATTTTCCCTCCCTTCTGACCTTTGGGGTAAGGCCTTGAAGGGGTGGAGAAACAGACTCCTACGGCAGAAAGAGTCTTGCCGTCTTGCTCGCACCTGGTCAAAGTGTCCTTCACCTGAGGTCCAAACAAAGTTGTCCCATCGAAGGGAGAGTTTGTGAAGGACGCCTTAAAGGGATCTGCAAAACTGCAAAGTCGCATCCAGGACTGACGTCTGGGAGCCACTCCTGTGCCTGCAGCTCTACTCGCTCCATCGGCTGCATAAGAAATGAGCCGCATGGAGGAGTTAGTTATGGAATTTAGGATTCCCAGCTGAGAGGAAATCTTCTCTTGAGCCCCAGCAGCTGAGGGATCCTGTACCACCTCACCCAATTCCTTGAGGATATCTCTTTGAAGTCGGGTGAAGTGACATAGATAATTCAGCGAACGCATAGCAAAGGTCGCTGAGGAAAACATCCGCTTACCATACCTGTCCATGGTCCTAGACTCCTTGTTAGGAGGATGGACCGGTACGGAAGGATCTGCAAGTTCCTTTTTGGTGGTGGCTGCCACCACCATGGCATCAACCGGGACACCTTTGGTGAGAAACTGTTTTTCAGTGGGGGCCGTGATAAATTTAGAAGGCCTCCTGGGGACTGGTTCCACAGAATCAGGAGATGCCCACGCCTTTCGAGCTATCACGTCCATGAGGGGGTCGAAAGGCGGAGAAACCCAGGAGGTGGAGGGTTGAGAAAAGCCAAAAGCCTCCAGGTATACTGACTCATCCTCGGAGGGGTTAATGGAGGGCCAGTTCCCCCTCTGTTTCAGGAGCTCAAGAATGTCTGACATCCTCAGAGGGGGTTCTTGGGGACCCCTCCGACTCATCTAAGTCGGTATCTGATGTCGTAGACTCAGGGGAGTCTAAATGCTTCCTCTTGCAAGTCCTCTTATGCGGGGGTTCCCCTGAAGGATCAGGAGAAACCTCAGAAGAGGAAGGCATTATCAATGGGGAAACCTGGGGCGATGGATCTCTGGGTCCCGGAGCAAGAGAGTGGGAAGAGATATCTACAGGCACTGAAGAGGGAGGAGCTAAATGGACCGACTGTTGACTCAGCTCAGGGGCTAGTACACTCCTCATCACCTCGAAGGCTCCCCTCCCGGGGAGGACCGAGAGCTCCCGCTCCGAGGAAACAGGAATCCCCGGCCCCACCGAAAGGGAAGGCTCTGAAGCAGATGTCGGTGCCGAGCTTACCAAAGCTGAAGCTCCAAGGGGGAGAACGGGGTCGGACAAGGGTCCGATGCCACTCACCTCCTCAGAACCGACAAGGGAAGCCCAACAACCGGATCCCTCCAAGGACGGTCTCAAGGAGGAGATAGAAGGAGATAGGAGTTGAAGACGACGGAGCCGAAAGGAGTGGTATCGGCTCCGAAGCACCAACAGTCACAGTTCCAATAAGCTCCGTCTCCGAGCTCTGAAGGAGAGTCGAGGGAGGAATTTCTGGAGGGTGTGGAATAGCGGTCGTCTGCTGAGACGGGCTATGAACTATCTGGGCCAGTGCCTGTGATTTCAGCAGTCTACTCACCACTCTCTCCAAGTCATGGTCTGAGAGTCTGGAAGACCTTGAGGATCGGCTCCGATGGCTCCACTCCGAAAGTAAGTGAGAGGCCGGAGCCGAATGAATAGACTCCAGCGACGGAGATCTGGATCTCTTTCTCGATGGAGCCATCGGAGCCGAAGAACCTTCGGTTCCAGTTGGAGCCGACAATTGTCGGCTCTGAGCTGGGTCAGAGATGTGTCGGCTCCAGCCGGAGCCGACACAGGCATGGAAGCAAGAGTATCTTCAGAGAAGGAAGGATCGGCTCCAGCCGATGTCGACTCCGAGGGAGTCGGAGCCAAGGCTGAAGGCTTGGACATTGAAGCCTGGGCCTTGGGAGGCTTTGAGGGCTTCCCCGAGCCGGACTTAGCCGGGGAGCTCTCAGGCTTTAATAAGCCCCTGAGAATAAGTTTATTTCTATGTTCCTGCAGGACTCTCTGGCTGAAGGAGTGGCAAATAGCACTGGAGTCCTGCAGGTGTAGAGGTCCCAGGCAATAAATACAAGAAGTGTGACTGTCTGTCAGAGACATCTTCTGACAGCACGAGTCACACTTCTTGAAGCCTGAGACCCTAGCTTCTTTAGACATGACTGAGTGCCTAAACACACACACACTACACAGTCAGTCCAAAAATTAAACTAGATTAACAAAAACCAAGTACAGGGAAAAAACACACAGACACACCCAAACAAACCCTGACAGGAAAAATATAGGAGGGGTAAAGACCTAAGGCCCGACTAGCAAAAATATAAATAAAGGGAACGAGACACTAACGGGAATAGGGATAAGTGAATCGGGAAGTTAACAAAGTAATATATATATAAATATAAAGTACTGGGATGGACTAAAGTCTCAGAAAAAAGGTAGAAAAAATTCACTTACCAGGAGCTGGTAAAAGTTACCTCATGAGCGAAGCGGCAAACGAGATCTGGGTAATCTTCGCCTTGCATCATGGGATATGGGGCTGCCTTGAGCTGGTGGAAGTGACTCTTGAGCTTAGCAAGTGCCGAGTCAGAGCCGAGGATCAGCTCCGAACCCATCCAGCAAGAATGAAGGCGAGATTGACAACTTAACATCAAGAAGTATTGTTTTTGTTTTGAAATGGAAACCAAGTGAGTTATTGTTTTCGTTTATTCTTTTTTTAAGAAACCTATGTTTTTATAGACATGTGCCTCTAATAGCTCATTGGACTTAAATATATTTGAGGTATGGGCATTTAATTTAAAATAAAACTACCAGATATTGTGCCTCTACATGATCTGTAAATGTTGAAGGAAGTCTGCACCAACAAGTTGAATTGCATCAGTAAGTTTTAATTATTAAATATGATATACAGAGAGTAGTATAATGTATATGAAAGTGCTGTGTATTAGTATTCTGTATAAAAGTCAATTCTTTAAAATAATGTGTGTGTGTGTGTGTGTGTGTTTCGAAAATAGCAGCAATATGTCTTTAAATAGGTGTTTTCAGTAAAGGGACTAGTGTGTCACAGGACTATAATCACTTGGCAATTCAGTGAAATATCTTGAAGAAGGCATATCATATTTTATGTTTTTCTCTTGACTATCTTATCTATGTGTATACTTATTTGAGTACATGCATGACTGAGCAATTCACAGTAACAGAGAGGTGACACACTAGTAACAGCATATTTAAGTAGAATAATATGAATATAAGACAGATTGGTAACCAGTTACAAATACTTGCACTTACCAAAGCTTAGAGCAAGCCTCATAAAAAGTGAGAAAGTGACTGAAGTCCCTGAGTGTGACAAATATAATTTTAACTGCTCTTTTTTGCTATCCTCACAAGGAAGATGCCAGGTTACCATTCTTGGGGCAGTAACTAAGCTAATTTCCAGGGTGTCTTTAATTATTTATGGCTATCAGTTAAGCATGGCAGGAAGTAGTCAGCCACCTCCATAACAAGTGGCTACTAACTTGGGCAGTGCAGTGGTGCAATAGTTAACATTGTCACCTCACAGCAAGAGGCCCTCTAGTTCGATTCTTGGCTGGGGTCCCTTCTGTGTGGAGTCTGCATGTCTTCCCAGGTACTCTGGTTTCCTCCTACATTCTAAAGACATGCATCTGCAGTGTTTCTCCCCAGGCCTCCACTGAAAATAGGCTGTGTCCTAGTTGGACTTTCCTGGTCAACAAATGTTAAATAAATAAATACTAAGAACCATTAACTTGTCCAAAATCAAATTGATCCAGATTGGTCTAGTTCCTCAGTTCCAGGTGTTGGGTATGCAGCCTTGAGTGCTTAGAAGACCATAGAACATTAAGAAAATGAAGCATTCACACACAGTTCTGCAAGATAGGAGGCAACCTTTGCTCTTCTTTTGTATGCCAGTTGCTTAAAAGTAACACAAAACAGCCAAGTCAAGGCACTGGAATGTGGGTATTAACAATTTGTTTACATTATTGGGAAATGTAAATCTTTAATGGTGTCAGACACTTAAGTTTTCATGTATTTTAAAGAAGAAAACTGAGTAAGAATATAAAAACAGACAGCAGTATGGAGTACAAAGGCCAGCTCAGAGATACAGTGGGCTGGAGCTCTGATTACAGCCTTGGGTGACCCAGGTTCAGTTAATGAGCAACCCAGGTACCAGATGAGCTGGATGGATGGATAGGAGTGAGTGACCAACGTTGCCTCACCCATCCTGAAAGAGGACAGGCAGCTAGATTTGCTACATGGGCACCACTTCATTGTGGCTGGGTAGTACTGTGGTAAAAACTGTCTAATGGTAAGCACCACATCTACAGGGCTTAGCAGTGGGGCAAAAATATGGTATATTACAGCACGTATTAAACATCCAGAACTGTAGGCTTTGCCTTGATAAGGAGCTCAGTTGCTGCTGTGGACAGGCATTACACCATGAAACATACCCAACTAATCATGGATAATAACCACATGCCCTCAACAACTGTTGTCCCTACTAAATGCTTTTGTAGGCAGGACAGGGGAATGAAGGGGTCAATTGATGAGGCATGCATCCTAGATGGTCAGGCTGCAGAAATAAAAATTGTACATGTGAACTGAGGGAGGGTAGGGGAGGACAGAAAGACCAAAAAGCACAAAGAAAGACAGAGAGAGAGAGACCACAAGACACAAGACTGATTAAATACTCTTTATTACAACTGGATATTAATTTCTGTTTTCAATGCTGGTGAATCTGATAACTATGAATTTTCAGCACGAAGGCAGAAACAGGAAAAATAGTTGTGGCCCTTTGGTAAGATTAATCTAATAGTGTTAGTGAGAGATAAATATTATATACTTTTTTAAAAAAAAGTCATGCAAAAGAGTCTTAAAACCAGCCAATTCTTTTACCACTTCTAAACTGAATATATAAGCATTGTTACTAATACAGTATGATTATTGTTACATTTAGTTCATAAATCCAGCAGATAACAGTAATACATTCATCATGGCTCACAAGCTGCATTCTGGCTACTATGTTTTGCCGCTGACAAAAATAAAAGTGTCACAGTGAGGAATATTAAAAAAAATGGATGAGTAACTGCAATTATCTAAAACATTTTGCTAGAGATGAGTATAGCTTCACATCAGTTTCAACAGCAAAGCTCAAGAGGCATCTATGAATTATAGCACAGATGTAATAAAGTACACTGGTTTAGGACAGCTTGCACAAATCTTTTTTTTAATAGTTTATGGAAGAACAAAAAGACAAACTGTGTTATACAAATAACTGATGCATTCTTTCAGCTTGCTAACAAAAACAGGACAGTGCAATTTGTTGCGACTCTCAGTCTTAGAGACCAAAACAGAGAAGGAGAATGCAAAGACATTTACTGGCAGTTAGTGGGATTCAGAACTTCTGTCTGCAGTTAGCAGCACTGACGCATAGCTAAACAGTAGATGGACAAAAGAGCTTGTAGTTCAAAGACAACAGAACACAGACCTGAAAACCTCAGTATGCAAGCACAGTACTACACATACACATGCATAAAACGGTTGGACATGATGCGGAGATTATAATTCACACACCAAACTTCAAATGTACATTACTGAGAAGGTGTTGAAATGCAGAAATAAAGGCATAACACTATTCATCATCACAAATATAAGCTGCATTAACAGCTGTAAGACACACTAGCCAGTCAGGCGGTGTTGATAAAGGATCTGACTGCAATATACAGCACTCATCTTTAACAAATTGGAGCAGTATGGTATGGTCACCATGACTCTTGACCAACTATGTGACATGTTATGACATGATACACATATTTCTACCACTTTAAACCAGATAATTACAGAAGTCAGCATTCTTGTCACTGGTACATTTCAGAGGACTGCCGAGGGGTACCACCAGCATATCCCCTACAAGCAGGATTCTGCTCTACTTCTTTGAGTGCATACTATTACATGCTGAAAAATATATTTACATGCCCAAAAATGTCACACAAAGGACAACTGTGATGTAGAGAATCTCCCTTATAGCAAGAATTCCCAGCATTATAGAGAGTGTATATTAAACCCATACTGCAATCAATGCATCCAGCACATGTGAAGCTATCATTGATTACAACAGGCTTGGATTCTACTCAGTCAATATACAGGTACTATATGATTAGCATGGTTGTATAATGAATATCTAAGCCCAACATTCTGGCAGTATACATGACTCCATATCTGGTCTGGCTGTATGCTTTAGCATGCATTCCAAAGTGGCAGCATGTGATGCGAATACCTGTTGGTGGATGCAGCATACTCATTGTAGTCTTGATTGCTTATACCAGTGCAGAGACAGGTAAACCCAGTGAGAGAGTTGAGGCATATTATAGAACATACCAGCAGATATGTAGTGTAATACAACATGAGTCTGATAATTTGACAATGCTGCCTGAATGCCTCAAACAGTAGACAGCAGTATGTGCCAACTACAGTGGGTTCCATAATTGTGTTATTGTGCATGCAGTACAATGTGACTGTGGTTATGAAGGCTGCAGCTAAGTCATAAACATAACTGAAACATCCTGTCTCTGCAGACAAAGAATGGAGCTTTAATGGGGCTGAAGCACCAATTAAATGATAGCAAGTAGGATGTGTCACATCAAATGTGAGCCATGCTAATGCTGCAGCTGTATGGATACATATGTCATACATCAAATAGTTTGTGTGTGTGTGTGTGTGTGTGTGTGTGTGTGCATGTGTGTGTGTATTTTGACTTTGCTGTGATATTGGAATTGGTGTGTTACAGTGATGCTTGCTTTGACACACAAAACATAAGCATGTACATGACTCAGAAGGTATCATTATAACTTATACAGGGTTCAGTCCTTAGATACAAAGTAAACCACATCAACATGCATAGGCAATGTCCACATTACTGCTGGCCACCAGGGGTACATGGATGCTGTACCTTAAGTATGCATGATGCCTGCAGGAAGAGAGTGATAACAATGAGTGTCAGTATGCTTGCTGCGACTATATTATGTTATTTTGATTTTCGTGCATAGTCTGTACCAGTGGTAACTTTACCAATTGCTCAGGACCTGGACTGTATTATGCTGGTCTGCCATACAGTCTAGTGAGCTGCACATCTATGATACTCTGTCAAGTGTGGTGTGGCCTATGGAGAACATGTGCAAATGCCCCTTCTACTAGCACTTACATGGCTTGGAATTGTGTATGGTGTCCTGACATGGGGTCTAGATGACTTTATAACAGGAAAAGATCAACACAAAGGTAAACCAGGTCTCCAAAAACCAAATAACAAATCCAACAGATGTATACAGACACTAGAAATGCTCAATGAAGTACAGGCTTTTAATATTCCATGGCTACCCTTCTTCAGTGTGATAACAGAAGACTACATTTAGCACAATGACTTCAAATATATAGTTAATTAACAAGATCACATGACACAGCCAAGAAAATTCTTAAAGAGCTAGCAAACTCATCACACGCAAAGATAAATACATTCAAAACATGTGCAAACAAGTACATATAAACAAAAATTAAAAATAAACACATATTTAAAATTACATGCAGGGAATTCAACCTTATTTGATCTCCTTTTCCGTCACATAACTAATGGCACATTAAATACTTGGTTAAAGGAGCCAAACCATCAGCAGATAAATAAGACACATTGGCATTATAGATTCATATCCCAACATATCCATCTCCTCTGGAACAAACTTCCACTACATGTCAAGGAGAGTAGCACTGTTACTACCTTCAAGGTAAACCTGGATAACTGCATGGGCAGCCTCAAATTCTCTCCCAGTCTACCTTGTCTTGCCCTCCTTGAGGCTAGAGGGAAATTTTGAATAGGGTTTTTTGGCTTGGCTTGAAATGGTCAGCAGACCAATTGCCTAGTAATTATCTATAAACCTATGAACTCAATGACACAAATATAAAGAGTGTTTGGACTCATAAATGGGGTCCCAGTGGGAGTGGGTATAAATCATGATTCAGCAGTGAGCCAACTCCAGTTATTACCGGTGATGGACTACATCAGTAAACAGTTCAGAGAGGGAAAGATGAACAAAGCTGACAAACAATGCCACAGAAAAATGGTTTAACCTAATAAGGAAGACCCCTGAGCACCTGTGCACCCTGATGGAGTGAGATATGTTCCACCAACTACAGGCACTGGGTAAGCACAGACATTCAACAATGTTAATGAAAACATTGTCATGTTTCCTAATATTTTGTTTTTCCTCTTTACAGATAAGGATTCCACAGCATAGAGTTGCTGCATCTATGAATCTAGGCAGTTCCAGGTGGTGTGCATTGTGGGTGACTTAGATGGGGACATGGCTTGTTCACTTTAGCATTCCCTATAGATGTGCATTGAGAGTCCAGTGGAGTACAGTTATGGTGCATAAGCTCACATGCACATAGTCTGCTCTCTTTGATCCCTGGAGCTGTGCATCAGCAGCACCATGTGGTCCCAGTGTAGTATGTGAGTTTGTTTGTGCATGTACAACATTCTCACAGTGTTCTCTGTAGAAGTACATCAGGATAGCAGTGTAGTTCCATGATACTGCATGAACTTACACATGTACACTATCACAGGGCCCCATGTAATGTGCATCTGAAGTACAGTGCAGTCCCAATGCAGTGTGTAAACTCACACAATCACACATGCACAGTCACAGTATATTCACAGTGCTGTGTGTATGTTTTGTACACACTGTGCTGCAGCTTTAATGCATATGATCTGTGTATCTGTGAATGTGTGCACTCACACAATGCAGTTGGACCACACTATACTTCAGAGGCACATCTACAGAAAACCCTTTAATAGATTTTATTTTGATTAAAATCACAGTGCTTGGGTCTGATGGACAGGTCTAAAGCACCCACAGGAGATGTATGCACTGATTGTCCATGTCCCTGTCCATGGGAGTGGCCTATCCTGGAAAGGTCACAGGCACAATCCACAGTACGCATACAGGATAAAGAGCTCCCTGGGTGTGAATGACAGGACATGCTATGGATGGTCTCACCTTTATATTGCACATCTGGGCCATGCATTCCTGCAGATCTGCTGCAGTTTTGCTGTAAAAACATAGAAGCTGTGCCCATAATTTGTACAACCCTGAATTGTATGAGTACTGCAGGTACTGCCACGTGTTCAAAGGTACCCAAATGGAGCATCACTAATGGATATTCAAGGTGCCACATGCAATTTAGCATCCTTATCTAGTACTCCACTGTGGATTCCTGAAATGTCAGCTACACCTCTGTGTCTGTTAATAGTGACTCTGGTACCAGATCTTCACCCACGTTTTTCTGCTCACATGTCAAATATGTTACTTTACTGCATGTCTATGCAGTCATAATTGTGGTTCTTCTATTGACCTGCTCATGGATACAATTTTGTCCATCAACAACACTGATTTTCTCTATAAGGTCCCACCAGATATACACATTGAAATCCTGGTAAGAACACTCATGAAAGAGCATCTGCTGACCATGCTTACAGAGGGCCTGCAGCAGTATATCATTCATTGCTTTGGAGAGTAACGAGAAACCCTCGTTACTATCCTCCTCTACCCTTCACACTTACCTTCTGATCTTCAAACTTTCCTGATTGTTCTCCTTGAAATTTATTCCCTCTTTGGCTCTACCTGCTCTGTTCGCTCTACGGGCTCACTCTGCTCCCCTACCCTACCCCCAAATCCCACACACCCCTACTACTCCTACATCTATACACAACTAGACACACCCCTCCCCTAATTATCCAATTATAATCTTTTCTATCCTGACATATCACACACATAAACACCCACACCTGTCTGACACTTCATAATTACTTGACAACTATCCTACTCTGAACCTATTCTATCTTAGCATCATTCCTACTTATTTCTTGCACACTCTCCCTCTCCTCCTAACAATGCCATTTGTACTCCAACCAAAACTAACAAGCCCTGCTCTTTTGCTTGCTATATTATCCACTTTATCTACATCCTTTGTACTTACTCCATATGAACACCTACACCATAGGGAATCCCCTTATCCACCAAAACAAACACTGCCCCTGAGTCAACTTAGTTCCCTGAACCATGCTAACATCACCTCTACCTCAACTTACCTCTCCCCACAGTTTCATAGAATGGCTCATATTACCTTCCAACAAGCTGGAAAGTTGCAAAATGGTCTTTATAAACTTCTAAAGTTCTTACTTATTCTTCATCAAGACTCATTACTCCACGGTGATATTCATCCTAAGCCAGGACCAAGCAACAACACCCCTTCCAACTCCAACCATCCCCAACTTACTACTACCTTTACCTCTATTCAAACTACTAACAACTTACTCATTGGTCACCTGAACATACAGAGCTTAAATAGGTTCATAGGTTCATAGGTTCATACTAGGCTATCTGCCCTAGGGCATTTATAAGCCTAGCCCAGAGTTTTGTGACTTTCGCCACCCCTTTAGTTTGAAGGATACTATGCCCATTATTTAGCTGTGCCTCTGTCAAGCAGTGACACTGAGGTGATCCCTGGGGTATACCTGTGATCTCCCATCCATTGGTCAAGATTTCTCTTGAACAAAGCCAGCGAGGTGCTCTGCCTCACATGTACCGGGATTTTGTTCCACAGCATAGGGAGTCTCTGGGTGATGAATCTGTCCCTCCAGCACATCCTATTTATGACCGTGTCAAGGTTCAAGTCTCGTGCTCTTGTAGATCGGATGGATTTAGATTTTTTGAGGTGAAGCATGTTCATTAATTCCGGTTGGACATGGCCTTGTATGTCAGGCACAGGTCACCTCTGAGCAGGCGGTGGCGACTGAGTAGAGCTGGAGCTCCTTCAGTCGGGCAGCATAGGACATATTTTTGAGACCCTTTATCCTTTTGGTGAGGAACTTTTGGGGCCTTTCCAATTGCTGCAGGTGTCGGGTCAGATACATTCCAAATGGGGCGTTATACTCAATCATCGGTCTGATGAGTGATGAGTACAGGGGAATGATGACCTCCCTTGACCTAGATGTGAATCCCTTCATGATCAGGTGGGCAATGTAGAAGGTCTTCCTAACTACTTTGGCAACGTGGGTGTCAAATGAAAGGTTACTATCAACCTGGGTCCCCAGATCCCTGATAACCTCTTCTGTGCTTAGTGGATTGCCACCTATATGGTAGCTGGGGGCAACCTTGTTTTTCCCGAAGGGTATGACTATGCATTTTTTAGCATTTAACTTTAGGCCATGGCTTTGGCACCAGTTATCCGTTTCTATGAGACCCTTCTGAAGGATATCTGTGTCTGATGTGTTTTCAACTATGGCGCCCAGTTTGCAGTCATCTGCAAACTTTGTCAGCCATAATCCTCCTGTGCTTGCCTGTACTTCTGAAAAATAGATGCCGAACAAGAGCGGGCCCAGGACTGAGCCCTGTGGGACACCGCTTGTGACAGGCTTGGAATCAGACATGGCGCCAGCAACTCTGACCCTGTGGGTTCTGTCACTTAGCCAGTTTGCAACCCATCTTGTGACGTATGGGTTTACATTTAAGCTGGTGAGTTTTTCTATGATGCCCGAGTGGGGTATTGTGTCGAATGCCTTTGCCAGGTCAAGGTAGGCTGTGTGGACTGCCTTGCCCTCATCAATGGCCTTGGTGACTGTTTCGAAAAAGTCAACCAAGTTTAAGAGGCATGATCTGCCCTTGACAAAGCCAAATTGGGTTTGATCCAGTGTCTGCAGGTCCCCTATGTCTTTATTTATGAGTTCCATTATGATCCTCTCCATAGCTTTGCAGACCAGGCTTGTCAAGCTGATGGGACGGTAGTTTCCAGGGTCGGTGGAGGCACCGCCTTTATGTAGTGGGACCACAGTTGCCGTACGCCACTCCTTGGGTACGTATCCTGAGGTGAGGCTAAGATTAAACAGCTGCCCTAATTGCGGGTTTAATTCCTCAATGAGTTTGTGGAGCACACAACCGGGGACACCATCTGGTCCCATGGATGCTGTGTTTTTTGCCTTGGAGAGAGCTGTTCTCACCTGAGCATTCGAGATGTTTGGGAGGCTACAATCCTCTGGTATGGATATTTCCCCTTTTGGGGGGGAGGGGGGGGAGAAATTTGCACTGAACCTGTCAGCCAGTATGTTGGCAATGTCTGTGGGTTCAGTGATCTTTACATCATTTGGAACTAGTTCTGAGCATATCTGGAAGTTTCCTCCCAGGTTTCTAACATAACTAAAAAAGGTCTTGTGATTGTCTTTTGAGTCCTTGGCGATTTTTCTTTCAAAATTTGCCTTGGATGATTTTATGAGAGCTCTTAGTTTTTTACTTATAATGATCAAGGGTGTCTTCCCTTTTAGGGATTTTGCTCTATCTTGTAGTAGCTTTCTCCTTTTGTTGTAGAGCTTGTTTATGGCTGGGGTCCACCAGACTGGACGCTTGCCTTTGGTACAAAGAGTCTTTGTTTTGTTTGGGATTGCCTGATCCATGCAGTCCTGGAGGTGCTGGTAGAAGGCATTTGTATGTGATTCAGCGGCTTTAGTGATGGTTTCCGCTGGCTCAGGGGCCTTGAAAGAGGCCACACCAGTCCTAAGAAGTGTGAAGTCGGCTTTAGAGAAGTTCTTCACTGTGGTCTTTTTTATCTGGGGTGGGGGCGGGATGTGGACTTCCAGTGAGATAAGTTTATGATCTGACCTCACCAATGAGGGGTATACCTCTGGTGTTGAACATTGTGACCCCATGTTCGTGATGATGAGATCTAGTATGTTTTCGCCTCTTGTGGGTATGGTGACTAGTTGTTCCATGGCATTTGAGTTTATGAACTCTAGAAACCTCTGGGCTAGAGTGTTGGGGCTTGAGTAGTGATCCCAGTCTATATTCGGATAGTTGAAATCACCTAGTATGATGGTGTTTGGGGTTACATTTATCCCTTCCAGAGTTTTCAGGAAAGCTGTGTGAGGTTCCTGAGTTTGAGAGGGTGGCCTGTAACATGCTACAAATTGCAGAGCAGTCTTGCCTACGGTTAATTGCACCTGGATGGTCTCTGATGCATCGTGCGTTGCCACCAACCTGGAGGTGAGGGTGTCTTTGATGAATATGGACACCCCTCCTTCTTTCTTGGTGTTGTCCGGATTTTGGGGCCGGAACGCATGATATGAGGTAAAACCTGATAGTGCCGGGGTGCTCTCAGGAGCCTTGAACCAGGTTTCAGTCACAGCACAGACATCGATGTTCTCCATACTGAGAAGGGCTTCGAGTGCGTGCATCTTGAGGTTGAGACTTCTGGCATTGAGCAGCATTACCCTTAGTTTTTTTCCTTTGTTTTGTTCTAGGATGGAAGGTTTAGAATTTGAGCCTTGCCTAAAAAAGGCACTATGGGGGTGGCAAGAGCCTTTGCCAATATCTGGAAGCCCAGGGGTGACAGGTGCAAGCCGTCCCTTGCGAAGCAGCGTGGCTTGTCCAGCATGTCATCCCAGGCAGACAGACATTGGATCTCCTATGAATGACACCAGAGATTAAGCCAATTATTAAAGCTGATCATCTTGTCTCTGTATTGTGGCATCATTCTTGGTGAAGGTAGGATACTGCTCAAGGTCAGGGTCATACCTGCCTGGGCTACATAATCAGAGAGCTCCTCTATGTCTCTTTTCATGTAGTCCAGGGAGGTGCATCTCAGGTCATTCACACCAGCATGGACAATGACTGAGTCATACTTGTACCTGCTGTCGAGTGACCTGAGTGCTTGTGTTATGTGGCGGATTCTAGCGCCCGACAGGCAGCTTACTGTGACCTTCTCCTTGCTCAATCTGGTGAGTGGGACGTCAGTGTGTCTGACTATGGAGTCACCTATGACAAGAGTGTCTGGCATTGTGTTTGGCCTTAAGGGCTGTGACTGTTTGGCACACTGACTTTGTGGTCTATGTGTTGCATGTGTCTTGGTCTGTGGTGGCAGTTGTTTGGGTGTCTGCTTTGGTGGCCTCTGCTGTTTTGGTAGATTTTTGGTCAGAGCCTCCGAGTATGTCTTTATGTGTTTATGTGTATGATATGAAGTTGTGATAGTGCTATGTGAGACTGGGTTTGTGGTGTGTGTGGTTACCTTCTCCTCCTGTCTGGTCTTGCCAGTCCTATGTTGAGAGAGCTCAGCCTCCAGTTTGGCTATATAGTTGCATCTCTCGCATGTGTTTGTGTTTTGTGGGAGAAGGAGAGGGTTGTCTGTGTACATGAGGCAATTGTAACATTGCCTCAATATTCCCAGATTCATCAGCTGAGCAGGAGAGGACACTAGCAACTGACCCCGCGACATGCTAGAAGGAAAAGTTAAAAACTTTGTGTAGATGGGTTTGAAAAAGACTTCGAGGGATGTGGATGATCGAAAAGGGGTAGTAGGCTGGTAGGGTGGTAGGGTGCTATGTATAATAAAAAGTGCTATATCAGAGTAAAGAGTACTTTGGGAGCAAGTGCTAGGCTATCCGGATAGAGAATAGTCACTTAGGAATTAA
Organism: Protopterus annectens; assembly: GCF_019279795.1. Lineage (NCBI taxonomy): Eukaryota > Metazoa > Chordata > Ceratodontiformes > Protopteridae > Protopterus > Protopterus annectens. The sequence continues at coordinate 365,564,250 of NC_056735.1, forward strand.
GTAGATCTAAACTTATTAGGTATAGAATAGGGTGGTTAGATTATCAGTACAGCTTAGGAAGAGCTGTTCTAAGGGAAAAAATGAAGAGTGGACTTTAGGTAGCCTGAATAGTTTAACCTTGATGGGCTGGAAAAGACATGAAATGACCCAAATGGCCAATAAACTACAAGTTACTGCCTTAAACCACTCCTCTGAGGACAAACAGGCAGCTCAGTACTCCCCACTCTCACTGGTGAGTAAATAAACTTTCCCCTGACCAAACAAGGAAAATGGAGAAACACAGGAACCAAGACAAAGCCCAGGGATCAGCAAATTCTGATCACTGGAACACTAGCTAGGAAAGTATGGAAAACAAGGATTTTTTTTGTTTTTTTCAAGTTTTTTTACACAGATAGACAGAAAACACAATAAATGCTGTACTTTTCAACTAATTGCTATCAAAAGCTAATACACTTGAGTGTATTAGCCTGTAGTTTAACTTTTAAGCAAAACTTAAACTAGCAAGTGCAGTAAACAGTTTGAGCTTGTAAAAACAGTAAAAACAGGTAATACTTCGATAAAATAAGCAGAAACAGTGGTCGAATAGGTTAAATAATAAAATCAGCCAATTCCATGCTCTCCTAGAAATTCATTCCTTTGATTCTCTATGTCTAACTGAAACTTGGCTTAAACCAGTAACAAAGGACAATGACATTATTCCACCAGGTTATAATATAATAAGATTAGACCCATTCAACCAAAAAGGGTGGAGGGGTAGCTATTTTGTTTAAGTAAGGGTTACAGGTTTTCACAGTAGACATATAGCACCCATTAGATAGTAATGCAAAAATCTTCATTTCTAAGTTTCAGATCAATGCTAGCAAGTCCATTTATATAATATGTTCCTATCTACCTCCAGGCAACAATATCAACACCCTTGAAACTATCCTCTCTTGGCTTTCCTCCCCCGTCCCTCAAGAAACCATTGTACTTGGTGATTTTAACTGACTGGAATAGTTGTACCTCATCTCAATCTACACTCCATACAAATCTCCACGGTTTCTCATAAATCATCACTACTCCAACCAGAATCCATAAACCAACTAAAAAAGAAAGCACCTTAGACTGGATAGTAGTAAATAGCCATCTCCATTCTTACAAAGCAAATACCCTTCCTGACGATATAAGTGATCACTACCTCACCTATATAATTAGGCAAAAACCCTTATTCCCAACCAAACCACCTTCAAAACCACCCGGAACAAAAAAGATTTTAATCCATCTAACTTCCAAGCTGAGATGCAGGCCTGTGACTGGTATCCCTTAAAACTGCTCCCTCTTGAGGAAGCAGTATTATTTTTTAACTCCAAATTCCTACAAATCCTTGAATACCATGTCCCTACTAGATCTATAAGAACTAGAAGTAAAACTGCTCCTTGGCTTACAAAAGAGACTAGACAAAAAATTTTAGTAAGAAATAAGATCTAGTCTAAATGGAGAAATACTAAAAACCTAATAGACCACCAGAACTATAAACATTTATGAAATACCACCAAAAAAGCAATACTCCTCGACAAAAAGAACTACTACTTTAAACTCCAGCACAAACACCAACAAAAACCACAAACTTTCTGGTCTGCTATAAATAAACTTTTAAACCCAGGCCACACCAAGACCCCAACCCCTGCTGGATTCTCCTCAAACCTTCCTAATGATATTGCTGACACCATTAATGCCTTCTTTACTGAAACCGTTCATTCTCTTGCCAACTCCGTACCTCCTGGTAACTCATCCCTCCCATCCCCTCAGACTAGCACACTCCCAACCTTTCAACTTAAGCTGGTTCCTACATCCCATATATTTACCCTACTCACCAAACTTAAACCTTGCACCCCCTCTTCTGATCTTCTACCAGTAGAATATCTGCAAATTGCAGCTAAAGTACTAATCTACCCCATTTCCATTCTTATCAATAGAACCATTTTCGAAGGCTCCATTCCATCTCTCTGGAAAATCTGTCATATAATTGCACTACACAAGGGTGGTAACTCAACTGAACTTTCAAACTTTCGCCCCATAGCCCTACTCTCTCCTCTAGCCAAAGTAATGGAAAAATGCATCCACCAGCAACTGCTTGATCACCTTCTCCAAAATAACCTCCTATCTGACTGTCAGCATGGCTTTAGACCTTTCCATAGCACCACTACTGCTCTCTTGTCCTTCACTGATTGCATTAATAAACACCGTAACAATAACAAACTCTCTGCAGCAATCTTTCTTGACCTTTCTAACGCCTTTGATATGGTGAACCATCAGATACTTCTGGACATTCTAAAAACACACTCATTCAGCTCACAGGCACTAAAATGGTTCATGTCCTATTTAGAAAATAGGCAGCAAGCTGTCCTTTGGGACAATAACCTTTCATCTCATCTTCCTATTAATTTAGGGGTCCCACAAGGGTCTATCCTGGGACCTCTCCTCTTCTCTATATCAACAATCTGCATTTAGATATTCCTCAAGCCACCTGCATTTAATATGCAGATGATTCTACTCTAGTGTGTACTGCCTCCTCATTCGATGAGCTTCAAACCATTACACAAGTTGTATTTAACTCAGTGGAAAGATGGTTCCAATGATGCCTCCAACTAAATGCCAAAAAAAACAAACTACTGCTTTTTACTCCAATGATTAAGTCTTTACCTACTGTTCTTACTGTCAAAGCCAATAATGGTACTACGATTGCTCCAGACCCAACCAGCAAACTATTAGGTATAACAATAGATCAACATCTGAACTCTGATGCACATATCAACACAACTATCAAAACTGTTAGCAGAAAACTTGGCTCTCTGTACAGAATAAAATCTTTCTTAACCTCAGAACCACCATTGCCTACACCCACCTAAACTCTACCCTACTCTATGCCGCACCCATCTATACCAATCTTTTCAAAAGTAACCTTAACAAACTGGCAACCTCCTATAACAACATTGCCAGATTTGCCATTGGCACAACTTTCAGAACTCACCACTGTCTCAATCTTAAACAATTAGGATGGCTTGAGCTACAAAATCAGCTACTACTTCAAGAACTTACTATCACCCATAAGATACTTCATCAGCCCAATAATACTCTTATTATCAGGAAGTTAATCCATCCCTATAGAAATCTTACTACCCTTCGCTCAGCAAATAAATTACTAGTAACCATTCAGAAATCCTTAAACAAAGCTGGAGACTCCCTCTTTGCTAATTCTGTAGGGAAAATCTGGAACAGGCTTCCTGGCAATCTACAATTACTTACATCATTACCACTCTTTAAAACTCAGCTAAAATCATTCCTTAAAACACAATGGCTATGTCCATGCACCAACCCAGATTAAAATGGCTGCTTAGCAATACTGTCTATTCCCCAGCCAAAATAACTCAGTCAGGATATATAGTTTCCTTTCTGGCTCTTCCTCTTCACAGTCTTTTATTGTCAGAGTACTACCCTTTAGTATATACAATCCTAAAACTGCCACTACTTCTAGCAGGCTTATCTTAATTGTTGTATGTTTATCATCTGCTTCTAATTGAGTATATATTTATTTTTGAAATTAAAATTTTATCCTAACTTACTTTTTTTCTTACCCCCCCCCCCCCCATGTCAACTGTCAAGACCTCATCCTGGCAGTTGCTCCTAGATCTACTGTATTACTATACTGTGTATTCATGTTCTCTCTGATGGTGTTTTTACAATGTTATTCAAGTGCAATTTTGTATTGTAATGTTTTGTTTTGAAATTTCTGTTGTGTTTGTGTTTTTGTGTTCTATGGTTATATTTAGCATAGGATGGAGCTTTTCTCCCCGGGCCTCTACTGAAAATGGACATATATCCAGTTAGACTAGTCCGGTTAACAAATGTAAAATAAATAAATAAAAATAAATAAGTTTAGTCTTTTGTGGTGGTCACCTTTAGGCATGCCAACTTGAAATTGCTCTGCAACAAAAGAAAATGCTAAGTACTGACAAGACCCCTGTTACTTTACAAAAATAATAGGGGATTCTCCAAGTATATGGCTGCCATCTGTGTTGCACTGGTATGTATGGTGTGTTTCTGAGTGTTACATTCACACAGGATAGGGGGTCACATTATCCTGAGCAGGAAACCTTGCATCCACATAGCTACATCTGGTGCAGCTCATGTCTTTAATATGCTCATGGGCCACTATGGCAAACATACTGCTTTCATGTAAATTGGAGAGGGGGACAAATGTGGTGATGTGCATATTTTATTCTCCAGTTCTATGGAAATGATATAGCTCAGCAGGGGATATGACTGCCAGTGCTCAACAACCTCCCTGTCAGTAACATACATTGTTCTTGTTAATTACAATGTATCTGGACCTACAGCACACTCAACCAGTAAGGACCCCAGAAAGTATGTGTGTCTCTGCAGCTCACAGGTAGGCTTTATCCTACATCATGACATCCTTCAAGATAGAAGCAATCCCCTGTTATCATCCATATACTTCTTCCTACATCAATATATGTGGAGACCTTCCTCCACCCACCAAAAACAGCAAGTACAATCCAAACATAAAATGCCCTAGCATAGATGTAAGAAGAGGATGGCAAAAAGTGCTACAATGGCTGGAGAATGAACAGGCTCAGGCTTGCTCCACTCCCCTACCCCACCCCCACTTTCATTACATTTATACACTCTACTCCCCACCCACAACAAACCTTGACCAATCCATTGAGCCACACAACTACCCCTCCTCTCCAATCAGCCACTTTCCCTCCTATCTTCACTGCCCTCCCCTCTTTCACATTACACCACCTCATTCACTCTACACCTACAGATTCAAACCTTTCCTAATTATCAGCCCCTTTCTTCACAATTTTACCAAACAACACAAATTACTCTCCTTCATTACTACTTTTTATTCTGTCTCCTAACATTTTCCTCACTATGTCCCCTCACTAATTATCTCCCTTCTCCTACTCCTAGCTCTATCTACCACATACAACACACCACTTGAGTACCCCTCACCTACTTTCTCCTACTGCCATAACTGACAAAACAACCCTCAAACACTTCTAATCTCCCCTTTTCTATTTATTATAGTTCCCTCCAACCTCTTTTCAATCATAACTTTTCCAAATGTATCTCTTCTACCTACTTAAAACCTAGAACACCCCATAATGTAGACCTTCTCTCCTTGTTACTTTCTTTCTTTGTTTCTCTTCTCTCACATGGTGACATCCATCTAAATCCAAGTCCTACCATCTCTACCCCTAACCAGCACTTTCCTACCTCCTCACCACCACAGTCTTCTCCCCAATTACACACTCACCCACCTAAATCACTATCTATTTTCTCACTGAACATCCAAAGCATTGTAAACAAAACAAGTGAATTGCACTCCTGGGTCTGCCTTACCCCCATATTCTAACCCTCTGTGAAACCTGGCTAAAGCCTCACATCACTAATTCCAAAATCCTACCCCCAGGCTACAACATCTATCGAGTAGACAGAGCAAATAAAAGAGGTGGAGGTGTAGCCATCCTCTACTTTGAACAACTTAATATCTCTCCACTCACAGTCTCCTTACCCAGCTTGCTCTTGCAGAAATCCTCATTGTTAACTGTCATCTCAACACCTATAAAAAATTTGCCATCATATCTATCTATATTTCCCCGGGTGACAACATTCCTCCTGGCTCACCCTAAATATTCCCTATGAAACCATTATACTTGTTGACGTTAATATTGATTGGTCTTCAGTCTCCTCCTCTTCCTCTACACATAGCATCAATCTGCATGGCTTCCAACAACTCATAACTTCCCCTACCAGACCTAACAATAACTGAACCTATGGCTCCATCTTAGACTGGATCCTTATCTCTGACCCTTGTGTCTATCACAGTCCTGGTATACTTCCCAATTCCCTAAGTGACCATTCCCCTATCTGCATCCATAGATACTCTCAACAGTCTCTCAAACAACACCTTTATAGATTACATCATAATCTGACTCTATATGACCCGATCAAATTTAACTCCACTTTGGCCTGCATCAACTGGACCTTCCTATATAATCTCCCCCTTAATGATGATGTTACTGCATTCAACAAGATATTCCTTGATATATTAAACAACATGTTCCCATCCAGAAAAATCAGGATAAAATCTAACTGTGCTCCCTGGCTCACCAAGCAAACTCGCTCTATTATGCAACAGAGGGATGCTGCTTGGAAAACCTGGTTCAAAAATAAAACTCCAACCCTATTCCAGCAATACAAAGAACTAAAAAACACATGTAAAAAAATCATTATCAAAGATAAAAAATTCTTCTTTGTTTCCAATCACAACAGCACAGATACTAATCCTAAACATTTTTGGTCCACTGTTAAAAAAACATCCTTCACCCTAGTACCCCTCCTACCCCCAACCCCTTCCCTCTGAAACTGCTACCCTTCTAAATAATTATTTCATAGACACAATTCAAAGATTTACCCAGCTTAGTCCCTCTGCCTGTTCTCTACCTCCACCTCACAATCTGTCTTCTTCTAATACTTTCTCCCTACGACCTGTTCCCACTTCCTTTATTAAATCCCAATTGAATAAACTGAAACCTTGCTCACCCTCTGCTGACAACCTACCTCCCCACTTCCTTAAAATTGCGGCCAGCTCTATTGCCTACCTTGTTTATATCCATATTAATTGCTCCATCACCGAGGCTGTCGTTCCCAATATATGGAAATCCTTTTACACAATTCCTCTCCACAACGGAGGTAACTCCACTGACCCCTGAAACTTTCGCCCAATAGCTATACTATCCCCACTTTCCAAGATACTCGAAAAATTGTTCACTCACAGCTATTTAAACACTTGCTTGAAAATAATCTTCCAACTCCCACCCAGCACGGTTTTAGACCCCATCACAGCACCTCTACTGCGCTTCTCTCTTTCACCACAACAGTGGCAGAAGCCCGTGATAACAACCTACTTCTCTCTTGTCTATTCTTGGATCTCTCTAAGGCCTTTGACACAGTCTCCCACTCTAAATTATCTAAACATTTCACATCTTCATCTTTCTCCTCTCACTATATCCTGGTTCGGTTTACCTTCATATGTTCGATGGCCACATCTTCGAAACTGCTGCCGTGAACTGCAAACCACGAATTTCCAAAATCACGAAAACTGAAGCGCCAAATCACAAAATCTCGCCCCCTTTTTGACCCATGGTAGCACTTCTTTCAGAGGTGGAGTGATCGGAAATGTCGAAAGTTGATATTATTTTGACGTTTAGGGAAGTCGGCATGATGGAATTCACCTGAATGGTTCGTGTATGTGCACATTCGAAGAATGTGCTTTTAAACATACGAAGGTAAACCCCTGGTACTCTAGTTATTTATCAAACAGACTACAATCTATGCGCTGGCAAACCATTACCTCTCCTTTTCTGACCATCACTACTGGCATTCCCCAAGGCTCTATCCTGGGTCCTCTCTTGTTTAATACCTTTACTAACAACTTAAACTTCGCTACTAACCCCTCAAGCCTTCTACAATATGCTGATGACTCCACCCTGATAACCACTCCCCACACCATCCCTAAACTCCTTTCTTGCACCCAAGACACTTTCACCTCCATCGAGAACTGGCTCACTGACAATCAGTTAATATTAAACCCCCAAAAAACGAAGCTTTTGCTATTCCTTCCTAAAAACCTTATATAGCATAAATCCTCTTTCTTCATCTCCTCCCACAACAACATAACCATCAGACCCAAACCTCACATCAAATTGTTTGGTGTCACCATCGACGATGAGCTTAAATTCAACATACATATCAACTTGGGCTCCTGTACCGAAACCAGAAATTTCTTTCTCCCTCCTCACAACCTTCCCTAGCCACATCTCTCCTCTTACCCTGTATACTTTATGCAGCCCCAGTCCTTACTAATCTTCAATCATCTCTTCTCAGCAAACTAGAACAAACCTACAATAAAATAGCTAAATTTGCCCAAACCTCTCCTATAAATCCCACCACTGTCTTGCTCTTAAATATTTGCAATGGCCTGAATTCCCAAAACAACTTCTCCTCCCACAACTGCATATAACTCACTCTGTTCTTTATAACCCCACATCCTGCCCCTCCATCTCCAATATCATATCTCAATATAACCCCCGTCATCAACTCCGTTCATCAGACAAACATCCTGTGGACATCTACAAACCATTACAAAACATTGGCAAGTCATTATATAACTACTCAGTTGCTCACTCCTGGAACTCCCTTCCTCATAACATTAGAAGTATCCCCCATAAGTCCCAATTTAAACTGGCACCCAAGCACTACCTACAGAACACCTGGTCCTGCCCCTGTCTAGCTCCAACTTGATCCCACTTACCCTCTTTCCCAATACCACTTCCCTATAGTCTCCATCTTTTTCTCCTTTTTTTCTTCTTGCCCCTCTTCTTAGCAAATCAAACCATCTCCCACTATGAATGCATAATCTTTTTCCTCCTTGCACCCTCACCATAATGTTGGTACTATACATATGCACATACATTTACACAAAAACTTGTACAAAACCTTATATTTGCGTCAACATCTTTTGTGTAATAATTCTCATTGCAATGTAATTTCCATTTTGCATGTTGTAATTGCAATTAGAGCTATCTGGTCTCCTTTTGTGGTATAAATTTTATTATGATGTAATTTCTTTTTGAATGTTTGTAGTTGCAATTGGAGCTTTTCTCCTCAGGTCTCCACTGAAAACGGGCCATTTGGCTCAGCTGGACCAACCCAGTTAACAAATGACAATAAATAAAAAATAAATAAATAAATAAAAACCTCCACCACAGTGATCCATGAAGCAGACAAGAGAGGTATATTTGCTGTAAAACCAGGTGGAGCAATAACATACAAGGAGACTTACTCAGCGTTACTGTAGACTTCTCCCCCCTCCCCACTCTCCAACTACTACTGCTACACACATTCTTCTACAGATCTGCAGTACACAGGAGATGGTCACTGTAAATGGTATATGGACACCACTCATGGGGAGATGTGGAATACAAGATCCACACCATGCGTGCCCATGGACTGTGTAGATGGGCTCCCCTAAACTCACTCAACATTACCACACTCATAGCTATTTGGTCAGTATTTTCAGCTGATACGTACTATCCAGTACTTATAGGACTCACATAGTATACTATCCACTTGGTAAATGTAATCATCCATTACAGGACACCACAGCATACACTGCAACATATGTGAGTTAACACTAAACAGAATACCTCCCAAAACTCACATATCAGCAAAGAGTGGGACATATACAGTCTCTGATCTACACCTGGACCTGTTACCTGAATAGTATAAAAGGAAACAAGTCTTACTGTTTTGAAGTGAATTTGCCACATTACATCACCTCTACTTTTCCTGCCATAGCTTTAAACCCTGCACTTATTTACATATCCCCCACACATAATATGTACCATTGTTATCATTTCACCCATTGGCTTAACCCTAAAGTATCAAACTTTATGTAGTTCCTCAAACATACAAGTGCAGCATAAATAGATATAGTACAGTAAATGTGAGAATAATACCATTTCCCATTCACTTACATCTCCTTACACTTGTACAGCTTGCAGACCTTCATCTTTTCCTTTGGTATATCAGACCTACATGTTGCTGTCATCTAATCTTCAAAGAAAAGTGAGCACATTAGTGGGAGTGGATGCTTTTAACATACAATTTTGAGGCTCTTATGGCAGCCACTATGCTAATGACCCTATCCTGAGTGAATGTTTTTGAACTGCAGCTCATCTCATCATGCAATTCACCTGCCTCTCTACGAGTGTCAGTCAACTTCATGCACTCGCATGAATACAAGTGAAGCACAATGAGCATTTGAAGGCAGATTAATGACCTGACAGGGATATGAAGAAAAACTATTATAGTACTATGGCCTGTAGAGGCACTGAAGAGCAGAAATGGTGACATAAGTAGCCATTGTGATGCGTGTACACTCTTTTCATGCCATTGTTCATACCCTAACACCGCCATGCCACAGCGTGTATTTTATATGCTGTGCAATAGGACACAGAGTTGTCACATTGACAAAGTGCCTGATGATATATGTCACATGTTGACAGCAATAATGTGCATATGGGAGAGCTACCATTTTTCTCTGGATTGTGACCTAGTAAATGGCCAAGGCCATGTAGGGGCATTTCCCAGGTGGTGCACTAAAATATTTTTGTACTATATATGCAGAGACTACAGGGTGCACCTGCTTGAAGAATCTTATAAGGGCTCCAAGTAGAAAATGGATGCATGTCACAGTCTTGACAGGGCAGTGACTGCTGCCACTGGTATCTGCTGCTCTGGTGAGCAGTGTTGTGGCCACTACAGTGTCCTGAGGAGATGCCATGCTGAACTTATAAGCCAATGGGAAGAAGAGGTCAGAAAGAGTGCTCCTGAGTTCTTTTGTAAGTATACATGGTTGATTACTGCCCTGTTATTTCCCATATGCTTAAATGCAGGGTATTTAACTTATTTGTGTTATATTTGCTGTTCTTGATTTCCTCTCAGGAGCAGATAATGAAGAATGAGCTCAAGTACCAGAGGAGAATGGGATATCTTTCCAGAGGCAGGTGTGAGTATGATTAATGTCATGTTATTGATTAGTTAGCTATATTACAGCAACATGGAATTACCCGCTGCTATAGCATCTGCAGATATGTATGACACACACCTATGTTTCAGTTTTATGTACAGACTAACACAAAGTGATGGGTGGGAAATAGAGCAGTGATCAACCATGTGTAATGTATACTTACAACAATACAACTTTGGAGCACTCTCTCTGACCTCTTCTTTCCATTGGCTTATAATATCTTATTTTATATATATGTGTATATATATATATATATATATATATATATATGTGTACACACACACACACACACACACACACATATATATATATATATATATATATATATAAATACACACACACACACACACACACACACACACACACACACACACACACACAGATGTGTATATATATATATATATATATATATATAGAGAGAGAGAGAGAGAGAGCATAACAAAGAAATTATGTATTATTACTATTATGCAAGAAGCTCAGAATTTCCAGACACAAGATATACAAAAGGATTAAGACAGAAATTAAAGGTTCATAGGTTCGTGGGTTGGTACTAGGCTATCGGCCCTAGGGCCTATACAAGCCTAGCCGTAACAATTCCCTGGCTATTTCTTCCCATAATATTTACTTCCCTGGACCTCTGTCTAGCAGGGTGACTGACGTGATCCAGGGGTGAATTTCCTATCTCCCATCCAGTCGTCAAGGTTCCTTTTGAAGAGGACCAAAGAGGCACTCTGCTTGACATGTATGGGCAGTCTATTCCGGAGTCTCTGGGACAGGAACCTATTCCTCCAGCATGTTTTGTTCATTGTGAGGACAAAGTTTAGATCCCTGGAGCACGTGGCTCTGAGGGATTGGGATTTCTTTAAGTGTAACATATCCAACAGCTCCGGGTTTGACATGGCCTTGTATGTTTAGCAGAGATCGCCTCTGAGTAGACAATATGCGACACAGTATAGCTGGAGTATTTTTAGATGGTCAGCATAGGGCATCTGCTTTAGGCCTGTGATTCTTTTAGTGGGGTATTTTTGCGGCCTTTCTAGTTGTTGCAGATGCCTTGAGAAGTACATACCAAATTGGGCATTGTATTCTATAATGGGTCTAATGAGGGATGAGTACAGTGGGACAATGACCTCCTTTTTTTCTGGATGAAAAGCCCTTAGAGGTGAGGTGTGCCACATAGAAAGATTTCCTGACTGTTGTGGCAATGTGGTTATCGAAGGTGAGACCACTGTCCACCTGTGTCCCTAAGTCTTTTAAAACACTTTTGGTGTTTAGTGTACTGCCACCTATGTGGTAATTCATGGGTACATGTTTTTTCCCAAAGGGGATAATTAGAAGTTATGTACCTACCATAACGTTCCATGTTAGTTGTCTTCATCTCGCCTTCTTCTTGCTGGATGGGTTCGGAGCCGATCCTCGGCTCCGACTCGGCACTAGCTTTAGCTCGAGAACTCCTTTTACCAGCTCGAGGCAACCCTATATCCCATGATGCAAGGCGGAACTACCTCAGATCTCGTTTGGCAGCTAACTAACCCTGCTAAAGACTTATCCTAATATAATTAGGAACTATGGTTCCTAAAAGAAGTCCTCATAACAATGCTCCAGAGGAAGCAATCTAATAGGAACTCTCCAAGATCTGTCCAGGCCAGGGGAAGGAGGGTGGGGCCAAGAAGAAGGCGAGATGAAGACAACTAACATGGAACGTTATGGTAGGTACATAACTTCTAAATGTTAAGTTGTCAATCTCGCCTTCATTCTTGCTGGATGGGACCGTCCCTAGCACCTGTATCCCGGGTGGCTCAATGGAACAGACTCTTGAGAACAGTGGAACCAAAACTGGCCCTATCTCTGGAGGTCAAATCCAACTTGTAATGAGACACAAAAGTATGAGGCGTGGCCCAAGTAGCTGCTGCACAAATAGTGTCAATGGGAAGTCTATCCTGAAAGGCTACAGAAGTGGATAGACTCCTGGTCGAATGAGCTTTTGGCTTAGAAGATAGTTGTTTGCCCTTAGAGAGTACACATAGGAAATGGTGGAAGTCAACCATCTAGATAAGGTCACTTTAGATACTGGAAGACCCAACCTGCTTCCTGCATAGGAGACAAACAATTGGTCTGATTTTCTAAGTTGTTTAGTCCTATGTAAGTAGTACCTGAGCTGACGATGAACATCCAAAAAATGCAGCTTCTGTTCAGCTCTGTCAGAATAGTTAGGAAAGAAAACTGGTAGATCAATAGATTGGTTAATATTGGCTTGAGATACAACCTTGGGAAGAAAGGAAGGGTTAGTCCTGAGCGAAACCCTATCCTTATGAAACACCATATAAGGTGAACGAATACAGAGGGCCTGAATCTCAGAAACTCTTCTTGCAGAAGTAACAGCCAGCAAAAATATAGTTTTCCATGTCAACAACTTTAAGGAACACGTAGCAGACGGTTCGAAAGGAGGTAGAATTAGGGATGCCAACATTAAGTTCAGATCCCATTGCGGAGGAGGATGTTTCACAGGCGGTTTTAGGAGAAAAACTCCTCTCAAAAAGGCTTTGCATAACCTATGAGACATGATGTTATTGTCCTGCAAGCCAACATGAAATTTGGAAATAGCAGCCATTTGTACTTTGACTGTAGATGATGACGATCCTGAATGAAAAACCTCCGCCAGGAAATCCAAAACAGAATGTATAGGAGCGGTGAAGGGATCAATATTTCTGGCGTTTGCCCAAATAGAAAACGTCGCCACTTGCTAGCATAAACCGTTCTAGTGGGCGACTTTAAAGAAGACACTAAAATGTCTCTGACTGAGTCAGAAATCATTGGTAGCCTGGCTAGGGAAGGAAGTGGAGCAACCAAGCAGTGAGGTTGAGAGAATGAATGGCTCGGTGCTGCTGACCCGACTGGTGGATCAAAAGATCCGGAACTGGGTCCAGATGCCAGGGCTGCACCAGAAGGTGACGATGTAGAGACGGAAACCAAATTTGTCGAGGCCAATATGGAGCAATGAGGATCAATTTGGCTCTCAAAACGGTGGCTTTCTGAATGACTTGTGGAATCAATGGAAAGGGAGGAAAAGCATAAAGAAGTCCCGGAGGCCAATCCTGGGTTAGAGAGTCTCTCAAGGGTTGGCCTGGAAGAGGAAATAGTGTGAAGTAAACTGGGCACTTGCTTTTTTGAGGAGTAGCGAAAAGATCGCAACAAGGGGTGCCCCACTTCAGAAAAATCTGATCCACTACAGACTGATTGAGAGACCACTCGTGAGGCATCAGAATAGATCTGCTTAGCCTGTCGGCCAATAGGTTGGACCTGCCGGGGATGTGCGTTGCTATCAGAAACCGCTGAGAAGAGATCGCCCATTGCCAAAGTCTGAGAGCTTCTCGACATAAGGGATAGGACCTGGTTCCGCCCTGTTTGTTGATGTACCAGACCACGGACATGTTGTCCGTCTGTACTGCAATAGTCCCTGTGGGAAGAAAGTCGTCGAGGGCTTGCAACGTTAAAAGCACCGCTCTCATCTCCAGGACATTTATGTGCAGGTGGTATTCTATGGGTTGCCACGTCCCGTGGACCATCCTGCCCTGATAATGCCCCCACCCGATCAGAGAGGCATCCGTGGTGACTGTGGCAACTGGAGGAGGGGGAACAAATGGTCGGCCCTGCTGAAGAAGAGGGGAAGATACCCACCATCGTAGATGAGCCCTGCAAGACTGTGTCACTAAGATCTCGTGTCTCATGGGCAGATCGTGGTACGACCACTGCGTGAACAACATCCACTGCAGGAGGCGCATGTGGAAGCGAGCTAGTGGAAGAAGAACAATGGCTGCAGCCATTAGGCCTAGAACCTTCAAGGCAAACCTGGCTTTGACCTTGTTGCTTTGTAACAGAAGCTGAACAAATTTCTGGATGTCCAGAATCCTTTGATTTGTTAGTGTGGCTAACATTTTGACGGTATTTAACTCTGCGCCTATAAAGGTGATAGATTGGCAAGGCAGCAGAGAGGATTTTTCGAAATTCACGAAACTCCTAGACTCTTGCAAAGCTGTAAGGTGTAATCTCTGGACCGAAGAAGCTGATCCCTGGAGGTGGCGGAGAGGAGCCAGTCGTCCAAATAAGGAAACACTTGGAATCCTCGTCGTCTCAGGTGAGCTGTGACCACCGCCATGCATTTGGTGAACACTCTGGGGGCTGAAGTGAGGCCAAAGGGCAGTGCTCTGAATTGGTAATGACTGGCTCCCAGCCAGCGGAGAAACCTTCTGGGCGTCTGTGAATCTTTATGTGATAATGCGCATCCTGAAGGTCTATCGAGCACATCCAGTTGTCCTTGCCCAGAAAGGGCAGAATGGATTGCAGCGTGACCATCCGGAATCTTGCCTTTTTGACAGACTTGTTTAGTCTGCTTAGGTCTAGTATTGGTCTCCAATCTCCCGTCCTTTTGGGGACCAAAAGAATCTTGAGTAGAAGCCGGATCCTACTTGGTCTGCCGGCACTGTTTGGATGGCTCTTTTTCCCAGGAGTTTTAAAACTTCCTGTTTTGCCAAATCCCTTTGACCGGGTGAGATGTCTGGAAGGGATTGTAGAGTGCAGGGAAACCTTTGAAGGGGATTTTGTAACCCTCGGATATAATCGACTGTACCCACTTCTCTTGTGATAGGGATTGCCAGGCTACTGGGTACAGCGAAATCCTTCCCGACTGCCTCCAAGGGTGGACAGTCGGGCAACACCTCAGGGATGCTGAAAGGGCTTCTCAGGAAGAGGCTCCCTGTTGCCCTGGTTCTGAGGACCCCCTGCCTCTAGGGCGGCGTCTATTATTGTTACCCCTCTGCCTCTAGGGGTAAACTGACCACGTGTGTCGGTGTAGCTCCTTGGGCTACGGAACCACATCTTCCCCTTCTGACCCTTGGGATATGGTCTAGAAGGAGTGGAAAACTGGACTCCAACGGCAGAAAGAGTTTTACCGTCTTGTTCACATCTGGTCAAAGTATCCTTCACCTGAGGTCCGAACAAAGCCGAACCGTCAAAGGGGTGTTGGTGAAGGACGCCTTAACGGAGTCCAGAAAATTACACAGCCGCATCCAGGCTTGGCGTCTAAGGGCAACACCTGTGCCTGCGGCCCTGCTCGTTCCATCGGCTGCATAAGATATGAGCCGCATGGAGGAGTTAGATATCGAATTCAGGATAGCTAGCTGAGAGGCAATCTTTTCCTGAGCCCCAGCAGCTGAAGGATCCTGGACTACTTCCCCCAGTTCCTTGAGAATATCTCGTTGAAGCCTGGTGAAGTGACAAAGGTAATTCAGCGAGCATTGCAAAGGTCGCTGAAGAAAACATCCGCTTTCCATACCTGTCCATGGTCCTAGAATCCTTATTAGGAGGATGGACAGGTACTGAAGGATCCGCCAGTTCCTTCTTAGTGGCCGCCACCACCATAGCATCCACAGAGACACCTTTGGACAGGAACTGTTTGTCCGAAGGGGCCGTGATGAATTTGGATGGTCTCCTGGGGACAGGTTCCACAGAATCTGGAGCCGCCCGCCTTCGAGCCACTACCTGCATGAGTGGGTCGAAGGCGGAGACACCCAGGAGGTGGAGGTCGGGATCCAAAGCCTCCAGGTATACCGACTCATCCTCGGAGGGGTCAATGGAGGCCAATTCCCCTCTGTTTGAGGAGCTCAAGGATGTCTGAAAATGAGACATCCTCAGAGGGGACCGTGGGGAACCCTCCGACTCATCTAAGTCGGTATCAGATGTAGTAGACTCAGGGAGTCTGTGTGTTTCCTCTTACACGTCCTCTTCGAGGGGGTTCACCTGCAGGGTCAGGAGAAACCTCGGAAGAGGAGGAAATTCCCAGTGGGGAAACCTGGGGCGATGGATCCCTGGGCCTGAGAGCAAGAGGCTGGCAAGAGGCTTCTGCAGGCACTGATGAGGGAGGAGCTAGAGGGATAGACCGTTGACCAGGCTCAGAGGCCAGGACACTCCTCATCACCTCAAAGGCTCCTCTCCCGGGAGACCTGAACACACCGCTCTGAAGAAACAGGAATGGTCGGCTCCAAGGAGAGAGAAGGCTCGAGGCAGATGTCGGTGCCGAGCTTACCAAAGCCAAGCTCCGAGAGGGAGGCGGGTCGGACAAGGGTCCGATGCCACTAGCCCCTCGGAGCCGACAGTGGAAACCCGGCGACGGATCCCTCAAGGAAAGTCTCAAGGAGGAGATCGGGCCGAGGATGACGGAGCCGAAGGATGTATCGGCTCCGGCATCGAAACAGTCGCTGTCCCAAGAAGCTCCGGCTCGAACTCTGGTGTGGAGTCGGAGGAGGAATCTCAAGAATTGGGGCTGTAGCGAAGTCTGTTGAGACGGGCTATGGAGCATTTGGGCCAGTGCCTGAGACTTCAACAGCCTGCTTACCACCCTCTCCAAATCGTGGTCAGACAGCCTGGAAGATCTCGAAGATCGGCTTGGATGGGTCCGCTTCTACAAAAGAGGTGACCCGGGCAGTGGATACTTAGTATCGAAGGGGACCGGGATCTCTTGCGGGCCGGAGCCATCGGAGCCGAAGTCCCTTGAACCCCAGATGGAGCCGAGGATCTCGGCTCCGATGCTGATAAAGTGTCGGCTCCAGCCGGAGCCGACAAGGCAACAGTAGTCAGGGTATCGGAGCCGGCCGGCACCGAACCCACTACTCTGGCAGAAGAAGCATCGGTTCCAGCCGGGCGATATCGGCTCGACGGGCGGAGCCACCGAGGAGGCTGAGACACTGTAGCCTGAGCCTTGGGTGGCTTAAGAGGTTTTCCTGCCCCTTGCTTAGGAGGAGAACCTTCAGGTTTCAACAAACCTCGGAGGATCAGTTTGTTCCTCCTTTCCTGCAGGACTCGCTGGCTAAAGGCATGACACAGCACAGGAGTCCTGCAGGTGCAAAGGCCCCAGGCAATACACACAGAAGTGTGACCGTCTGTCAGGGACATTTTCTGACAGCACTGGTCACACTTCTTGAAGCCTGAGACCTTGCCTTCCTTAGACATCCTAACAGGATATACACACACAGTCCCCACAAACACACAACTTAATCCCTACACAGACACACAGGAAGGGAATAACTTGGGGAACTAGGCCTGACTAAAACTTTCACTGAAAAACTATATTAAAAGTTTAAAAAGGAAGGGAATAGGGTGGGCTGTACTAAATACAGGCTAACCTGACACTGAAGGGAAATTAAACCCCTAACTAACTTTTTTCTTATTTAACAAGAAAAACTTACCTCAGCTGGCAAAGGAGACCTCTTTCGCTAAGCGGCAAACGAGATCTGGGGTAGTTCCGCCTTGCATCATGGGATATAGGGTTGCCTCGAGCTGGTAAAAGGAGTTCTCGAGCTAAAGCTAGTGCCGAGTCGGAGCCGAGGATCGGCTCCGAACCCATCCAGCAAGAATGAAGGCGAGATTGACAACTTAACATCTATACATTTCTTGGCACTGAGCTTGAGCCCATGACTCTGGCACTAAGCATCTGTTTCTGTAAGGCCCTTTTGTAGAATATCCACATAATTTGAGGATTCAATAATGGCTCCTGGTTTGCAGTCATCTGCGAACTTTGTTAGCCTGAGTCCCTTAGTCTTGGCCTGTACTTCAGAGAAGTAGATGCCAAACAAGAGCAATCCCAGGACTGAACCCTGAGGTACTCCACTTGTCACTTGTCTGGAGCTAGATTTGGAGTTGGCTACTTTTACAGTGTGGGTTTTGTCAGTAAGCCAGTTGGCAACCCATCGAGTGATGTAGGGACTAATGCCCAGCTTAGTAAGGGTATCCATGATTCCAGAGTGGGGGATGGTGTTGAAGGCCTTGGCGAGGTCCAGATAGGCTGTGTGGAACGCCTTACCCTCATCCACTGCTCTGGAGACTGATTCGAAGAAGTCAATCAGGTTCAGGAGACAAGATAGGCCCTTCACAAACCCAAACTGGGCAGGGTCCAGTGTTTGAAGGTTGCCAATGTCTTTGTTTATAAGTTCCATGATAATACGTTCCATGGCCTTGCAGATCAGGCTTGTCAGACTGATGGGGCGGTAGTTCCCAGGATCCAAGATGGAAAGCCTGAGGTGAGGCTATGATTAAACATGATACTTAGGTGAGGTGCCAATTCATTAGTTCATGTAGTACACAGCCCGGGATGTCATCTGGTCCTATGGATGCTGTATCCTTAGCTTTGGAGAGTCCATTTTTTACCTATGTGGCCGTTATTACCAGAATCTGGCAATCTTTCGGTATTGAGATGGGCCTTTTAGGGGGTGAGAGGGGGGTGAAGCTGGCACTGAATCGATCTGCCAGGATATTATCAATATCCTTGGGATCAGTATATTTAATGCCATTCTGTTGTAGCTCAGAACAGATCTGAGCATTGTCACTTAGATTCTTGACATAGCTATAAAATGCCTTGTGGTTGTCTTTGGAATCTTTGGCAATTTTATTTTCTTAACTAGCTTTGGAGGATTTTATGAGGGATCTCAGCTTCTTACTGAGGCTGTTAAGGGAGTTTTTTGCATACATATTTTTTGCTTTTTCCTTACAGGAAAGAAAAATACTTTCACAACAAAAACTGTCAGAAGCTTCAAATAAAAATTTGTGTTCATTAATACAACAGATTTGTGAAAAACATTATACAGATGAAGAAACTTTTATCTATTTGGGAAAAGAAGCAACTGAGGAAGTATGAAAATATAAGCAACAAAGCCTGGAGACTTTCAAACGAATAAAAAGAAATATGGACATGGAAAAAAAAAGAGATTTGATATGGTGCAATATTTATGCAAAGTCAAAAACCAAATTAATCAATACAAAAAGCAGCCCCCAAAGATATTTGAAGAGAAAAACAGGCAAAGGTATCCAGAGATGCAAAATTTCACAATAAAAAATAATATCACAAAGAGGGACTGTAGAAAAGAAGATTAGTAAAGTAGAAGTTAAAAAAATAGAAGTTGAAGTTATGGAATGCCTGCGAAGTGAAGGATTTGGTGTAGAAGGTCTAACAGGTTACATCACAGCATGATGAAACAAGTCCACAAAGTAAGGAGAAGCAGGAAGATCAGGAGACATCTAAAGAAGAAATATGGACATGGGAAAGAAAAAGAGATTTAATACGGTGTAATATTTATGCAAAGGAGAAAGCAAAATGAATCAATACAAAAAGAGCAGCACCAAAGACATTTGAAGAGAAATACAGGTAAAGGAATCTGGACATGGAAAACTTTACAATACAAAAAATAAGACAAAAAGAAAAATTAGAAAGGAAGAATAGTAATGGAGAAGTTAAAGAAATAGAAATTTCCTGTGAGGTGAAGGATTCAGTGTAGAAAATCTAATGGTCATTTGCCATATGAAGGTATTTTGGAACCTTCCAGAGGAAACCAGTATAAACATTGACTTGAAGCTGGACAGCAAGGGAAGGAGCAGGAAACTGTGGCAACTCTGACACAGTCAATATTGAGGAGTGTTAGGCCTGTGAGTTCCCATATGACAGAGCAACAGATGACACAGGATGAAATTGAAGAGAATGTGCCACAAGAAGATGCTATAGAACTTTGTACAGAATGCCTGCAGGAAATGGAGAACAAAAAAATGTGCCCTCAGTTTAGAAAAAATGAGCTACGAAAAGAGTTGCTTGATTTAATAGAGATAGCTAGACATATTAAGATCAATGAAAGAAATAGACCGCAGAAGGTCAATAAAACCCCAAAAGTTAGAAGTTTGATAAAACAAATGAACACAGTAATTAGCACTGTCCATAGAGATCCACTGAATATAATAGAAATAAACAAGATATATTACTGTGCAGCACCATTAATAACAGATAAAAGTCTACCACAAGAACACAGGGTAGTAAGGGAACAGAAGGAGAGAAATTCCATATCATCACGTAAGTATCAGACTCAGAAAACTATAAAGCAATTAACACAAGAAATGTCACGCGGTGGTGGTGCTGCGGTAGCATTGTCACCTCACAGCAAGACGCTGACCGGTTCGACCCTCAGCTAGATCGTCTTCTGCGTGGAGACACACATGAATGGGCATGCCTTCGTTGAAGGTTGTGCGTTAGGGCTGGCAACTCAGCACATAAAAATCAACTGCCAATCATTAGCGGACCGGAGTTCCGCTGTGGCGACCCCTAACCGGGAAAAGCCGAAAGACACAACAAGAAGAGTATAGAAGAAGAAACAGATCAACAAAAATACTCAGAAAGATAGACATTATAAAAGTAACCCATAGTATCAGAACAGATCAGGATCTATCATGTACTATTGCAAATAAAAATCTCAGCAAAGGCAGAAAAACTTAGAAGATATGCAGATAAATATAAAGGAAAAGTACAAAATAAGCAATTTACTGATAACCTCAAAAAGTTCTATAGAGAATTGGGAAACAAGGAAAATGGAATTGAAAGACCATCCAAAACTGAAGAAATAGATACATTTTGGAGAAATATCTATGAAGATCCTGTGGGGCATAACAAAAATGCTAAATGGATAAAAGAAGTAAGAGAGTAAGTTCAAATGTACAGAATATGAAATGAGATGAAGTAACAGCCAGAGAGATTGAAATAAAGTTAAGGAAAGCCTCCAATTGGAAAACCCCAAGCCCAGATACAGTACTTAACTTCTGGTTAAAAGTGTTAACATCTTTGTATGAAGATTTAACCATGGGTAAGAACTATTTATATGCACACCCCGAACAGACACCAACCTGCTGAACAACAGGAAAAACAATGCTCCTACTTAAGAGTGAACCTGCAAGCATTCCTAAAAATTATAAACCAGTAACTTACCTTCCAACAATGTATAAACTATACACCAGAAATGATGCTGACAGAGCTTATCGTCATTTAGAAGAAAACTCAATCATGGCAATAGAACAAAATGGTAATAAAAGAAAGGCTTACGGAACAAAGGATCATTTGTTGTTAAATAAAGTCATAATGGAGAACTGTAAAAAGGGGAAGAATCTAAGTATGGCATGGATTGACTACAAAAAAGCATTTGACACTATCCCACATTCATGGATAAAAGAGTGCTTAAAAATGTATAAGATAAATCCTACACTGATTGATTACATCACAGCAACCATGAAACAGTGACAAACCACTTTGCAGTTAAGCCATGACAAAGGGCTAATTATTATTCCAGGCATAAAAATCCAAAGCAGGATATTCCAGGGTGACTCTCTATCACTGCTGCTATTCTGTCTTGCCCTTAACCCATTAAGCTGTCTACTTAACACATTAGACCATGGGTGTAAAAATCTCTCATCTTCTTTTTGTGGATGATTTAAAACTGTATAGTTTATCAGATGAGGAACTAAAAGCACAACTGCAAGTGGTTAAAACTTTTTAAGATGACATAAGAATGTCATTTGGTCTTGATAAATGTGCAAAAGCAACCTTTAAAGCAGGAAAGCTGCAGCACCAAGAAAAAAAGAAGTTATGTACTTACCATAACGTTCCATGTGAGATGTTCATCTCGCCTTCATTCTTTACTGATGGGTTCAGAGCCGATCCCTCAGTTCCATGTCGGCACCTACTACAAAGCTTGAGGATTTCAAGTAGCTCGAGGCCAAGTCCCTATCCCATGATGCACCCTGAGTTACCTCAGATCTTGTTTGCTGCATATAATAATACCATATGTCATTCTATAACTCCATGAGAGAGAAAGTACAGAAGGGTTGAGTGACCAGGAAGGATCTAGCATCTCGGTCTTCTGAGAGCCCAGGAGGGGGTAGGAGGGAGGGACGTAAGAATGATGGTGAGATGAGCTCCTCACATGGAATGTTATGCTAAGTACATAACTTCTTTATGTAAAGTTGTTCTACCTCGACATTTATTCTTTACTGATGGGTAGCGTCCCAAGCACCATCTACCTCGGGTGACTCACGGGAGTATATTTCTCAGGACCGTGGAGCCAAAGGAGTCCCTGTCAACTTTGTAATGAGTGATAAAGGTATGAGGTTTTGACCAAGTGGCTGCTGCACAAATGTTATCAATAGGAAGTCTGGCAGAAAAAGCACAGGATGTAGAAACTGCTCTTGTTGAGTGAGCTTTAATTTTATGCTGTAAGGGCATATTGGCAGCTGAATAAGCAAAGGCGATACAATCAGATAACCATTTAGACAGAGTTGTTTTAGCCACTGGTATATCTTTCCTGGAATCTGAGAATGAAAGAAAAAGCTGATCTGATTTCCTGAAATCATTTGTTCTATCCAAGTAAAATCTGAGCTGTCTGTGGACATCAAGTTTATGCAGCATGTACTCTAGATTGTTGGAGTGGTTGGGGAAGAAAACTTAACTGACAAATCAATAATTTGGTTGAGATTAGTTTCAGTGCAAACTTTGGGCAAGAAAGAGGGGTTTGTCCGAAGTGAGACTCTGTCAGTATGGAAAATCAAATAAGGAGGCTTGATGGACAAGGCTTGAAGCTCTGACACTCTGCGGGCAGAAGTAATAGCCACTAAAAAGATGGTTTTCCATGACACAAATTTGAGGTTGTCACATGAGGAAGCTGGTTCAAATGGCAGAAGAATTATGCAGGAAAGCATAAAATTTAGATTCCATGGAGAATAGGGAGATTTCACAGGTGGTCTAATATGAAAGGTTGACCAAACAGAAAGACAATTCACGATATAATCCACAAATACTAAGCGCTTTAACCCACTAACATGGGGCATCATCAGAGTACAAATTACCATTGCTGATCATCCCTTGTATACTAATTTCAAAACCATTTAAGTGAATAATTAGATAGATAATTAATAATAATCATCAAATAATCAGTTCATCACATCTTAAAGATACAGTAAGAATAAGGACATATGTTCCATTAAAAAACAATAATGAGAGACCAGGATCCAAGGTTTGCTGTATTTTTGGCTTATTGGTGTGTTCTACTTTTGGATGACAAGGCACTAATATGAAAGGTCCCTTTGAGAAAGGCTTTTGATAATTTGTGTGACATAATATTCAATCCTTCAAATCCCAGATGAAAGTTAGAAATAGCAGCAAGTTGAATATGAACTGTTGCTGCTGCAGCTCCTTTACTGAATATCATGGTTAAGAATTCTAGAATAGAGGTCATAGGGGCTTGATAAGGATCATTATTGTTTTTAGAGGCCCCTACAGAAATTTCTTCCATTTGCTGAGGTATAGCTTCCTCATAGAGGATTTATGAGAGGATAGGAGAATTAGCTTCATCTCTTTGGAAAGGTTATGGAACCTGGCTATGATGGGAATTGGAGCAGCCAAGCTGTCAGCTTCAGGGACTGCAGGGGGTGATGAATTTCCCCCGATGAATGTGTCAGAAGGTCTGGAACTGGGTCCAGAATCCAGGGGTCCTCCAAAAGATGAAGTCGAAGGAATGGAACCAAATCTGATGAGGCCAATGAGGAGCTAGTAGAATAATGGTCATTCCCAGGGCTTTTGCTTTCTGTAATACCTTGGGTATCAATGGGATTGGTGGGAATGCATAAAGGAGACCCGCGGGCCAATTGTGAATGAGTGCGTCCCTTGGGGCTTCTCCCGGAGGGGGAATCAGGGCAAAGTAGCTTCTGCATTTTGTGTTCATGTGACTGGCAAAAAGGTTGCAGCAAGAGTGGCCCCACCTGCAGAATATCCTGTCCACTATTTCTGTCTTGAGGGACCACTCGGGGGGCAACAAAATTGCTCTGCTCTGCTCAGCTTGTCTGCTATCACATTGGATTTCCCTGGGATGTACGTTGCTAACAGAAAGCGCTGGGTGGATATAGTCCACTGCCATACTCTTAGGGCCTTGCGACAAAGGGGGTAGGATCTGGTTCCTCCTTGTTTGTTCAAGTACCAGACCACTGACATGTTGTCCGTCTGAATTGCAATCTTACCCAGAGGAAGAGAGTCCTGTCCTGGATGTACTGCAACACTAAACGTACTACTCTCCTCTCTAGTACATTGATATGCAGATGTGTCTCTTGATCGGTCCATGTGTCCTTCCCTGAAAATGCACCCCCACCCTATCAGGGAAGCATCCGTGGTCACTGTGGCCGCTGATGGGGGTAAGAGAAATGGATGTCCTACAGTAACATGAAGTGAGGTCAACCACAATTCAAGATCCTTTTTTGCAGGAATTTGTGATCATTATCATTTGAGACATGGGAAGCTCTTGGTAAGACCATTGAGTGAATAACAGCCATTGCAGTATCAGCATATGCATACATCCCAGTGGTATGGCCAGAATTGCTGCTTCCATCATTCCTAGCAATTTCAGAATTTCTGATGCTGGTGCCTTGTTTTTGGATATTAGAATGTGGACATGCAGACAGAGAAGTAAGACTCTTTCTACTGGAAGTCTTAGCGTGGTAGTGGTGGTGTCCAGTTCTGCTCCGATAAAGACAATATGCTGCAATGGCGACAAGGCAGATTTTTCTGAGTTTAATGTCATGCCCAGCTGGTTGCAGAGTGACAGAGTGGATTCCCTGGCCTGAATAAGTTGATGCCTGGTGGTGGTGGTGGTGAGGAGCCAATTGTCTAGGTACAGAAACACCTGGAATCCTAAACGTCTCAGATGAGCCGTGACCACTGCCATACATTTGGTGAACACTCTGGAGGCTGTAGTGAGACTATGCAACAAACCACAATTCACTCAGAGCACCCAAATAAGAGACCAAGTCACGCAAAGAAATTTATTCAGTCAGTATAGTCACACAAATTAATGCTGCTTGTATAACTTGGCGTTTTCGTCAGAAAAAAACTTAATCAGATACAAAATAAAGTACCCATACATCATTTAAATAGTAAAACACAATCAAAGACAAAATACCATTGGACCAAAAATAATCAGGCTGTAGTGAGACCAAAGGGCAGGGCTCGAAACTGGTAATGATTGTCTCCCAGCCGGAAGCACAGATGATCCCTGGATGGCCTGGCCATTTTTATGTGGTAGTACGCATCCTGGAGATCTAGTGAGCACATCCAATTGCATGACCATCTGAAATTTCTCTTTTTTTACAGATTTGTTTAGTCTGCTGAAGTCCAATATAGGTCTCCAGTCCCCTGTCTTTTTTGGAACTAAAAAAAAAATCTTGAGTAAGTTCCGGATCCTGTCTGGCTTGCTGGGACTGGTTGGAACATCTCGGATTTTTCTTGTCGGATGTGGTGAATGGCATGAAGTATCTTCTGGAAATGATACTTTGTACCCAGATGTTGTTTATTTTGAGCCAGGCATCTGGGTACAAAGATAAGTGACCCCCGACTGCCTCCAGAGCAGGACAGTTGGGCCCTCCTTTCAAGAGCACTGGTAGGGCTTCCCAAAATAAGTGATCTCTGTCCCCCTGGTTTTGCGGACCCCCACTGCCATGAGGGTGGCGTCTTCCATTATTGCCCTCTACACTGTCCCTGGACGGGGGTTCACCACGTGTGTCCTGAAAGGCTCCTTGGGGTTTTTGGAACCACATTTTCCCTCCCTTTTGACCCTTTGGGTAGGGTCTGGTAAGGGTGGAAAAATGGACTACGACGGCAGACAGAGTCTTTCCCTCCTGCTCATACCTGGTTAAAGTTTCCTTACCTTTGGGCCAGAAAAGGGACAAGCCATCAAAGGGGGTAAAGGGGGTATTCACAAAAGATGACTTGAAGGGCTCCGTGAAGAAGCACAAGCACATTTAGGAGTGTGTCAAAGGAAAAATATACTTTAAAAATGATTAAAACACGGTAGGTTCAGGTTAAGGCACTTTAATTTTGCAGCAAGGAGACAAAAATGTGCTAATACAGAGTTTGTCTAACTAGAATCAGGAAATGCTAACATTTTCATACACTTTCTAATAATACATTGCCTACCAAGCTGACGTAGTGAATCACAAGTTTTGTCATCATCATTTAGTAATAATTATTTTTACAATATTCTGCTGGTACCATCAATTTTTGTGAGAAACTTCCTAAGAAAAACAACGTGGCCTTGGCTACCACCGGTTAGATATATGCAATGTTACCATTCAAGGTACTATGGCTAATTCGAGCACAAAGCAAGTATAGATTGCAGTTCATTTCTCTAATGGTCCTTTGTCTATGTTATCTCTAAACTTCTGCAGCAGCACATGTTCTCATACTTCGAACAGAGCTGATTGTTTAAAATCATTACATTTACAGAATATAGCATTGTTCATTCATTTTTCCTGACCTAGCAGATAATCATCTGCTTCTCAAGTACATTTCCAAAAGGCATAAACATGAATATTGCTGTGCTAGCAATTACTAGGTCAGAGGGCATCTTGCAAGTTTCAGAAAGCACACTGCAGTTTCAAAAAGCATCTTTTCAGTCTCATATGAAACTCAACTGTATATAAAACAGTGCATATAAAATAGAATGAAAAACGTGTTAACTTATTTAGTTTCTAATTAGCATTAAGCATACACACATTAATACATATTTTCCTGACATTTCCCCCCTGTTAATACTTTTTAATTCTATTTTCAAAAGAATAAACAGTTTGCTTTTTTTCCTAACCTCTTCCATTCAGGATTTGCAGTTATTCAGTTTAAACTTATGAAAGTGTTTCACATTCTAACAATTCTTCAAGTTCAGTACTTTGATACAAAGTCTCAGAAACTGATATATCTATAAATTCTTTGATTAACTTTTTCATGCAGTGGATACCACAACAAATACATGCTCTTAATAGGAGTAATCCCACACAAATGGCAATCAGGATATTCATTAGGATGGAACCCCACCCCCCCAAACAAATTTTGGAAAAAGTCCGTCAGAGGGTTTGGGCCTGGTTTGGTCATGGCCGACACTTGCTGTATCACCTCAAGGTGGTCGTTTATTTTGTGTTGATGATTTGGTATATACGCACAGCACTCTTCTTTGATTAAAGCGCACGTACCACCTCTCGCCGCTAGGGTGAAGTCAAGAGACATTCGGTTCTGGAGTACTACTGTTCTCATAGCATTCAGTTCATCAGTTATCAATTCAAGAGCAGAAAAAGTTGCATTACTCATTACTTCAAGAAGTTTAGACAGTTTTCGCAGCTCCCAAATCGATTTCACTGTGCCATATGCAGGTAATATGCCTGCCCACGATATAACAGCATCACTCAAGTCCATGTGCGTCAGTTTGGTACCCACAGTATGATGGTCTTTTCAGCCCACCTCGATCTGTCCCACTGGATTTTCATGCTTCCTGACAGCTTTCTTGGCCACATCTCGGGTATTTTGAATATTTCCCTGAGGCAAAACTGCAGTATGTCGTATGGCCGGGACCAGGTACCCCAAAAAACAACTGCCGGACCAATTCTCAGGTAACCATTTATATGCTTTTTTACCACACACAAAATAACAATCCTCTACCTTAGTAGTTACTTTGTTACGAAATGGCTGCCCTGCATGAAACATTTTCCTATCTATTACAGATAGTTGTTTAAAAAGTACAGGATTACGTTGCACTTGATCAATAGTCTTATGCATGGACTCAAGAAATGAGTCATAATTTGAACTACAAGTTCCACCCATTTTGTTTGCTTTGGTATAACATTTGTAATGTACAGTCACATTGCACTTGCTCAAACCCACTTGAATTGTGTCATTCTTATAAAAACATACAATTCCCTTTTGTGTCACAGGCAAATACAGTGCTACCTTATCATATGCTTTAATAGCTACTGTGTCATAAATCAAATTTTCCCAGGTCTCATTGACCCCTAGGGGGACTGCAGTCATTAATAACTCCCCGTATGCTGTTGGTATGGCTGTGCAAATCCAGCAGTTCGAAACATTAAAAGTCTCAGCATACACACGTGTAATTGCCTGATAAATGTTAAAATTTGGATGCCAGTCTATGTTCGTCTCATCACGTTTAATCAGTTCAACTTTTGTGGCAGGAAAAAGGAAAGGCCACAACAAAAAGAACAATGTTATCAGTATAGCTACCAGAATAATCATGCAAGTTTTCTGAGGTTGTTCTGTATTTCTGTTTGCTCTATACCTGGTCATTTTGTTCTCGTTGTACAACAGTAACAAGGTTTTTGTCCAGTTCAAAGTTCTTAACCAGTTTACAGTGTGTCAAATGAATCCAGGACGCTCACTCCGCGATCTTGACTGCAGTGGGTGTCGACAGTAGTACCTGGTACGGCCCTTCCCACTTTGGAGAACTCCAGTTTTTTCTCTTAACCACCTTCGCCCAGACCATGCACCTGGGGCTACTGCTGCTTCCGATAGTTTTGTTTGCTCTTTATCTGAAAGAGAATTTAACTGTAAAAGTTTGTTATTCAAAAATCGCCTCATATACCCTGCAAGTGAACTGTCAGCCTCTTGCTGTGCAGGCATGAGAGGTTTCCATTGAGGTGTATAATATGCCCTCCCAAACAGAACTTCAAAAGGAGTTAACCCTTTTGCATTTGGAATAGTTCTCATGCTCAACAGTGCCAGAGGTAAACAGTGCACCCAGTTCTTTTGTGTCTTACTAATCAATTTTCTAAGCTTGTTTTTCAAAACCCCATTATGCCTCTCTACTAATCCTGCAGATTGGGGGTGGTATGCACAATGTTTTTTCAGAGAAATCCCGAAATAACGACTAAGTTGTATAGTTTGATTTACAAAGTGTGTGCCATTGTCACTATAAATCTTTTCCGGTATGCCAAATGTAGGAATAATTTCTTTAACAAGGACTTTTGCAACAGTAGCTGCATCTGGATTTTTAGTTGGAAAAGCTTCCACCCATTTGGAAAACATATCTATAATGACAAGGCAGTATTTCTTATTTTCGCATTTGTTCAGTTCTATAAAATCTATACAAATAGTATGGAATGGATACGGTGGTATAGGCAAAATCCCTTGCTTAGATTTCAATGCCCCTTGTGCATGATGCTTGTTACAAACATGGCATGCTGCACAAAAATTTTTTGTGTAGTTTGTAAATCCATACGTCGTAAACACTCGATTCACTAACTGTACCAACCCCCCTGTAGTCATGGCACTGCCCTTGGCTCAACAAAGCTGCATATCTAAATAAGTTAGATGGTAAAATCGGTTTGTTTTCTTTGGAGATGTACAGTCCCTTTTCAAGGATTGCTCCTCGTTTTATCCACTTCTGTTTTTCTACATTTGTAGTAAGTGTCTGCATTGTTTTTAACATTTCTAAGTCTAAAATTTCAGATGGTTGTAATTTCTCACTTAAAAGAAAAACTTCTGAAGCTGAAGCTGCTTGTTTTGCAGCTGTATCAGCCCTTGCATTACCTTTTGAAATTCTATCCTGTTGCTTGGTATGAGCTACGCATTTGTAAATAGCTACTTTCTGAGGTAACTGAATAGAGTCTAACAAATTGCGCATGGTTAATTGGTTTACCAGAAGATGTTATCATCCCTCTGTTTTTCCACTGCTGCACAAAAACATGTACAGTAGAAAAAGCATACTGACTGTCAGTAAAAATGTTTACTTTCTTACCTTTTGCTAAGGTACATGCCCTTGTCAAGGCAATCAATTTTGCTGCTTGTGCAGATCAGTTGTGTGGTAAAGACTTTGCTTCTAAAATCTCGGTATCAGAAACTACTGCATACCCCACTAGATTCTGTCCTATAGGACCCCTCCTGCACGAGCCGTTCACATAGTATGTCACCTCGGCATTATCCAAGGGAACATCTGTAAGGTCTTTTCTAGGTAGTGTCTTTTGCTCAATTTCCTGCAGGCAGCAGTGTGGTTTGCCATCTGCAGGGGTCGGAAGAAAGGTTGACGGATTCAAAGTTGTGCATCGTTCAATTGTCATATGAGGTTGGCTCAACAGTATAGTCATACAGGAAAGATGTCTAGCAGGAGAAAGATATGCTACTTTTTCTTGCAGTAAAATAATCGCGACTGCATGAGGCACTCTCAATGTGAGAGGGTGGAACAATACTACTGAGGCTGAAGCCTGCACTGCCATTGCAGCTGCGACTACTGCTTGTACACAGTGGGGCAAGGATTGCGCCACTGGGTCTAGCTGTGATGAATAGTAGGCTATGGGGCATTGTTTGTCCCCATGCTGTTGTGTTAACACTGATGTCATATAACCTTACTTACAGTCTACAGTTTGGAAAAATCGCTTATGATAGCTTCTTCCTTAGTTTTAGGATTACCAAACTATCAGTTGTTTCAGTTTGCAGAAAGCTGATTCTGCTTCTGGTGTCCACTGTAATAAATCTTGTGCTGCCATCGGCTTTTTGAATATCAAATTAGTCAGCGGAGCAGATTCTAAAGCATAATTTGGTATTCAACTCTGACAAAAGTTAGTAGTACCCAGGTAGGACATCATTTCCTCCTTGGTAGTTGGTTTAGGTGCTTGTAATACTGCTGTTTTTCTGTCTTCATCTAATATTCTGCCTTCTTTGGATATTACATATCCCATGTATTTGACCTGTTTTCTCCAAAGTTGCAGTTTGTTTTTGTTTACCTTGTGTCCTTGAGTGGCTAAAAATTGTAATAATGCTATGGTATCCTCTCTGCATTCTTGCTGGGTGGGGGCTGCCAGCAGAATGCCGTCTACATAAAGTAAAATTTGACTACCTTTCGGTGGGATAAATCCCGCCAGGTTACTTGCCATTTTTTTGTGCGAATATTGTTGGACTTTCACAATATCCCTGTGGTAGTCTCGTATATGTATACCGTTTCCCCTGAAATGTAGATGCAAACCAATGTTGGCTGCCTGGGTGTATCGGTATTGAGAAAAATGCATTGCTAATAGCTACCACAGAAAAATACTTCTGTTGAGGTTTCAAATCATTCAATAAAGTGTGTGGATTTGGCACCGTAGGTGCCCTGGATATAACTGCGTCATTCACAGCTTGTAAATCGTGGACCATACGCCATTCCCCGTTTGCTTTCCTAACAGGAAATAAGGGTGTATTACACAGTGAATCAGGAGATTCTATTAAGACTCCTTCCTTAAGTAAGGCTGCTATTATAGGTTTGATTCCTATTTCTGCATCCTTTCTTAAGGGATACTGTCTCTTTTGAGGTCTAAATGCTGATTTTGGCGTAATAGTAACTGGTCCTGCTGTACGAATAAGTCCTACATCTGATTTCCCTGTTAACCAGAGAGTCTCTGGTATGCCTCGTAAGGCTTTTTCCTCTTCCTCTAGTAAGAGTGCTACTCAGCTATTCTTACTTGCCTGTGAGTGCACAGCTGGGTGTGTCTGTGTTATCTAATTTAGTTTTTGCTTTTGTACTCCCTGTTCAGAGAGTTCTAACTCTGTCTGTTTTTCCCACCTTGTGACTTTTTCTCCTAGGTCTGCCCATTTTAAATTTCTATATTTAGTTAAACGTACATGTGGTAATCGATTAGATTTGTAAAGTGCTAGGAATTCCTGGGGCAATGAACAGCTTACTACACTGTTTCCTTTTGTGTCCCAGTACAAATTTCGTAATACTAACCTATTAGCATGGTTTCTAAACAGTTCTTGCTCATATTCTTTATTAGGTCCTGGTCTGTTACAGTAATATAGAGTGCAATGCAACAAATGCTGTTTATTAGTGTCTAGGGAGGGGGATTTACTGATGGCTATGTTTAGCAGTTCTTCGGTTACTGCCCCTGGACCAGTCGTAACTAAGTCCTGGCTGTACCAATAAAATGTTTCACCCTCCGGTCGCACTACAAAAGGATCCATTTGTCGCTGTGCTTCCATACCCTGCATAGTTGGAACTATGGCTATGCCAAATATTTGCATTAGTTTTTTGCCCAAGAGATTCACTGGGCATTTTGCAGAAACAACAATTTTGCTTTTCTGGGTTATCCCTGAAACTGGGTCAGTTATCGCTAAGTTGTGGGACAGTGGCTTCCGATACAGCTGTCCATTAGCTGCTTTCACTAATATGTAATCCAGTGATTCTGAATTTTCTGGTAGTTTGGAGGGATGTATCAGGGTCTGTGAAGCTTCCGAGTCACACAAGAATTTGACTTCCCTCCCCTCTACCAGAAGTGTAACTTCCGGTTTTGTGTCTGCTAAGTAGAGCTCTAAGCTCAATAATGCTAAGTCTAAAATTTCATTTTCTTCATTATTTATGAATTCATGTACATCCTCTATTTCTTCTGTCACATCCTCTACCCTTTCTATCACGTTTGCATTTGTCTTTTCTTGTTTATTCCTATCCAGTGATTCTTGACTATGATATAGTCATTTTTTACCCTCCTTATCTTCTGTCGTTACCTTTTTATTTCGCCTGCAATCCCTTGCCAAAAGTCCCTTTTTCCCGCATTTGAAACATTGACCCCTTTTCTTTCTTTCTTCAAAGTCTTCTGATCGTTTATCAGATTGTTTGTTTCCCTGGGTATTTTTCTTACCCTTTTTCCCAGTTTGTACTACAAAGACTTCTGATTCATCTTCTACTGCAAATACTTGAGTTTTCTTTTTCTTTTTGCTATTAAAATGCCTTTTGGCATGTCTTGCATATTCAAGTAATGACTGTAATCTACTTGTACGGTGATCTACCATGTGCTTTGTAATAAAGCTGCTAATGGGCGCAATACTGCCTTTTAAAAATGCATTCTTTAGCTATTGCTCATATAGGGAATCATGTGTTTGATCTTCAGGTACCTGCATTCCACAATGGTTATTAAAACATTTTAATAATCTGGCATAATATCTATTAACAGTTTCACCTTCTTGTTGTATGTATTGAGTAATGCAAGTCCAATCAGCCCTAGGCTTCCATTTCTCAGAGATTCGGTCTGTCAGACCTTTTACTCTGTTGTCCAGTTCTGCGTTACTATGTGGGAGTGGTTTAAACTCTGCGTCACAGGGATTCCAGTTGCCACTGATCATGTGCCAATCTGGACCTATGATTTGCCTAACTACTTTTTCTACTACTTCTCCATTTAAGTGGTAACTTAACCTCATGCCTTGTAAATCTTCTAAGAATTTTCTAAAATTAACTTTTGGATGGGGAATTCCCTCTGTGGCTTTCCGGATGTCTTCCGGTGTCCACGGTCTATATACTAGAAGAGTTGGATCCTGTCCTGCCTGTCCTGCCTGCAGATTTGGTACTTCTATGAGTGGACATATTTCTTTCTCACTCATAGCTTATGAATTTCTATTTATTTCATATAATTCAATATCTCCTCTCAAGTTGCGTGTTCGAGACCTGGTCTCGATAGGATCTTTGACAAACGGTTTTGACTTTGCAGGAACAGCTGGGTATAGCGGAGGTGGATCAGCTTGTCCACTCGCTTCATATTCTGGTAAGGGAAGCGGAGGGGGAGGAGGAGGGGCCGTTGCTATTACCAAGTTATTATCTTCTTTATTTAAGAACATTGCTTTTGAATTTTTAATCTTTTGTTCCCTGCGGTTTGCTTCCTCAAGCCACCTGTGTGCCTGAAGGACTCCTAATTGTCGTTGCTTTTTTAGCTGACCTTTTGCATCTGTTTTAAGTTGTCTAACAAGTTTAATAAGTGAAGGTTTATCTAAATTACCATTAAATTTGTATTTATTAACCCATTTTGTATAATACTTAACATTATTGGCACGCTGTAATTGCATATATTTCGCGTCTTTGGTTAGGGGCAGGTCTCGGGAACTTTTCGTGCACTGATTTCCCATGTTGCCTTAGCTAAGTTAGAAATTGTTATGTAACCCTTCTTATCACATGGTACCATGATTTTACACCTTTTCACAGTTTATCTAGAATAACTACCTATAGAATACCTATTCTGTTTCCCTGATCTATGACAAGACAGCAATCTTTTTGTCCCTGATCTGCACATGCAAATCTCCCTGACAAAACAATACTGTAACAAGTCCCTGATCTAAAACAGAAAAAAGGTAAATTCCTCCTTACCTGACCCTCCGTGAGTTGATCCACCAGAATGTTGACTCGTCCCCCAATCCCAGATCAGAAACAGTGGCTGGCCTCTTTCGAACGACAATTCAGTCGGAGGTCTTTCAAAACAGAAGAGCCGATGTGGCCATTTCTCCGTACGAGTACATGCCACCGGGCCCAATTCTGACCTAGGCCTAGAGTGAGAGGTACTTTCCGGTCCGAAGGACCAAAACTGTCAAAGGAAAAATATACTTTAAAAATTATCAAAACATGATAGGTTCAGGTTAAGGCACTTTAATCTTGCAGCAAGGAGACAACAATGTGCTAATACAGAGTTTGTCTAACTAGAATCAGGAAATGCTAACATTTTTATACACTTTCTAATAAGACATTGCCTACCAAGCTGACGTAGTGAATCACAAGTTTTGTCATCATCATTTAGTAATAATTGTTTTTACAATATTCTGCTGGTACCATCAATTTTTGTGAGAAACTTCCTAAGAAAAACAACGTGGCCTTGGCTACCACCGGTTAGATATATGCAATGTTACCATTCAAGGTACTATGGATAATTCAAGCACAAAGCAAGTATAGATTGCAGTTCATTTCTCTAACGGTCCTTTGTCTATGTTATCTCTAAACTTCTGCAGCTGCACATGTTCTCATACTTCGAAACAGAGCTAATTGTTTAAAATCATTACATTTACAGAATATAGCATTGTTCATTCATTTTTCCTGACCTAGCAGATAATCACCTGCTTCTCAAGTACATTTCCAAAAGGCATAAACATGAATATTGCTGTGCTAGCAATTACTAGGTCATAGGGCATCTTGCAAGTTTCAGAAAGCACACTGCAGTTTCAAAAAGCATCTTTTCAGTCTCATATAAAACTCAACTGTATATAAAACAGTGCATATAAAATAGAATGAAAAACATGTTAACTTATTTAGTTTCTAATTAGCATTAAGCATACACACATTAATACATATTTTCCTGACAGAGTGTCTCCTATGAGCAACTCCTCTACCCGCTGCCCTACTCATTCCATCAGCTGCATATGAAATGAGGCACATGGACAAGTTCACTTTGGAGATGAGGGTAGCAAGCTGGGAGGCAACTTTGTCTGTAGCGCCTGCAGCTACTGCACCCTGAAGAGTATCTCCCAGCTCTTTAAGGAGATCTCTTTGTAGTCTCATAAAGTGGGTTCCATAGTTAAGAGAACGGAGTGCAAAGGTCGCTGCACTAAACATGCGCTTCCCATATCTATCCATGATCCTGGAGTCTCTGTTAGGAGGCTGGATAAACAAGGAAGTTTCAGACATTTCCTTTTTGGTGGCTGCCACCACCACCATGGCATCCACTGGCACACCATTGGTCAAGAAAGATTTATCTTGGGGGACAGATATGAACTTATTAGGCCTCCTAGGGACAGGCTCCATGGTGTCCAGAGACTTCCACGCCTTTCGTGAGACCAGCTGCATAAGCTCATTGAAGGGCGGAGACACCCAAGAGATGGAGGGCTGAGACCCGAAATCCTTCAGGAGAACCGACTCATCCTCAGTAGGGTTGGTGGACTGCCAGTCGCCTCTCTACCTAAGGATTTCAAGTATCTCTGCAAATGAGATATCCTTAGAGGGGGACCGTGAGAACCCATCTGATTCATCCAAGTCAGTATCAGATGTAAGAGACTCCTGAGGGGAGTCTAAATGTTTCCTCTTACACAATCTCTTCCTGGGAACCTCATCAGTGGGAGCTTCTGGTGAGGTCTCGGAAGAGCATGGGGCACCCAATGGGGCTTCCTGAAGCTCTAGGTCCCTACGCTTAGCTAGGATCTCTGAAGCAGAAGCAGACACAGGTGCTTTAGGGGATGAAGAAGCTGGACCTAAAGTTGAGGATGTCTTGGGAGATATAACTCTCCTCATGGCTTCGAAGGCACCCCTGCTCTGATGTGAAGGGACTAACGGATCCGAGGAAACCATCGATACCCCCAGCACTGGGACAGTGGGCTCCGAGCCCAAGGTAGGATCTGAGCTCATCCAAGCTGAAGCCTAGAGAGGCAAAGTCAGAATCTACAAGTCAGTTCAACTATCCTCCCTGGACCTGACCAAAGACTGTCGGCTCCTAGAGTCCTCGATCGGCGCCAAGGACGTCGGAGTGAATGAAGCCGAAGACACTGGAGCAGGCATTGGCTCTGTAGGCTCCACAATCAGCAAATCTGACTCCTCCAGCTCCAAAGGACTGGTATGGCTAGGAGGAGGAAGAGATATAGCTAGCATAAGGGTCTTCAGCTCCGAAGCCGCCTGCATTGGAGGCGATAACAATTTTGTAAAGGCGGGTGCCTGTAGAAGCTTCTGCACCACCCGATCCACATACAAATCAGAGAGGCTAACAGAAGACTGAGATGATCGGACTGATGGTAACAACTGAAGTAGTGGCGATTTAGGAATTTCGGATACCGGTTCCAAAAAGAAAAGACAGTCGGCTCTGAGACCTGTGGAGCTGATGTCACAGACTCTTTTCACTTTTTAGACTTTTTCAAATCCACAGAAGTCTTGGAGGACTTTGAGGACTTACTAGATTCATCCTGGTCACTCAAAGCCTCCTGGAAAGAAGGTTTCAGCAAACCCCTGTCAATGAGCTTCCTCTTTCTCTCTTGGAGGACCCGAGAGGAAAAGGAATGGCATATGGAATATGTTTCTTGTAAGTGCAAGGCACCTAAGCAGTAGACACAATTAACATGGCAGTCAGTAACAGACATCTTCTGCCCACATTTAGGGCATTTTTTAAACCCTGACTTAGGGTGTTTGTCCTTGTCATCAGCCATAACAGAAATGGACACACCCAAAAACAGCAAATATAAATTAGCCTTCTAATGAAAAACAGGCTAACTATAAGCACACACACACACACACACACACACACACACACACACACACACACACACACACACACACACACACACACACGCACACATGCACGCACACACACGCGCACACACACACACACACACAATGTTCTTCTTTTGGCATTTCCCAGTTAGGGGTCGCCACAATGGAACTCCGGTCCACTAATGATTGGCAGCAGATTTTTACGGTGCCAAGGTGCCAGCTCGATGCCCAACCTTCAACAAAGGCACACCCATTCTACACATGTCTTTCGAACACCACTCGACCATGGGGAGGACATGCAGACTCCACACAGAAGGTGCTCCAGCCGAGAATCGAACAGGAGAACCTCTTGCTGTGAGGCGACAATGCTACCACCATGGCTTGGCTAACTACAACTATTAATAATCCTTCTAATAAAAAACAGGCTAAATATTTGCCCGCAAGCCCTCAAATTAAGGCTAACAAGCACACACACACAAATTTACTAAGCAGATAATAAGCAAGTTATCTTTAAGAGTTATAAAGTATTAAGAACAAATGTGACAAAAGGTCACTGAATAAACAATTTCTAGCCACTAATAATTTCTAATCAGAAAAATTTAAATAGGCCTATGAAGAAAATGAGGCCAAAAATAAGGTTATGAAAAAGCACACAAGGAAAGGGAACACTACAGATAAAGCTTTAAGAGCTTATCTAACCTAAAAATCTAACTATTCTAACAATAAATTTCTAATAAGTTTTAGAAATATAAAAGTATTAAAGTTTTTACTGGCCTGAGCTAGCAAGAACCTCCGATCAGTTGCAGTGGCAAACTAGATCTGAGGTAACTCAGGGTGATTCATGGGATAGGGACTTGGCCTCGAGCTACTTGAAATCCTTGAGCTTTGTAGTAGGTGCCGTCTCGGAGCCAATCCCATCAGTAAAGAATGAATGGTGAGACAGAACAACTTCACATAATCAGTTTTGGACAAGAATGTGATATAAAAGAACTTGAGCAGGAAGGAGTGTATAAATATTTGGGAACCGATGAAGGATCACTGATAAAACAAAAACAAATTTGAATAAAACTTAGTAAGGAATATTTTAGAAGGCTTAAATTAATACTAAAAACAGCATTGACAACTAGGAATAAAGTCCAAGCTATAAACCAATTTGCTCTTCCTGTCTTAAATTACAGCTTTGGAGTGACTGTTTGGCCCCAAAACATGTTAGACAGGAAAACAAAAAGGATCCTTCATGCTCATCAAATGATTTATAAAAATCAGTGGATACCAAGATTATATATCCCACGTTCTAAAGAAGGTATGGGCCTCCTAAAAATAGATCTGTAATTGTGGGACTGCACACACATATCTGTTGACTTCACAAGACGCAAATGTAGTGAAGGTTTTGAAACATGAGGAGAAAAAGTCTAAGATGACTTCTCTGCTTAGTATAGCAGAATCATATCAACATCAAGTGGGAATGGAAATCAAACCAGAAGTATTTAAAATCAGGCAGCAACTGAATGTGCCAAACAAACAAAAGAAAGAATATAAGGTGAAGGATCAGATGAGAAGGTAAGAAATGTGGAAAATGCATGAATATAGCTGCAAGTATAGGAAACTCTTGGAACAACCTTATGTTGATCAGGATCAAATGTAGGAATGGTTAAGGAGAAGTGAATTTAAAACAAAAGATGAAAGGTTAATACTGGCAGCCCAAGATAGTGGACTACGTACACAATGGCTTACAAAGTCCATTGAACATGTGGGATAAATGGACAAATGCATGTTTTATAAAACAGAATTGTAAACAGTTGCACATCTTGTTGCTGGTTTTGATATACTAATGGCAGAAGGACTGTATACTGAAAGGCATAATAATATGGCCAGACGGTTTCAATGGGGATTGTGCAAACATTATAATTTTGAAGCAGCTGAAAAACATTGGAAACATGAGCAACAAAGCATTATAGAAAATGATGATTATATCACATGGGATCATCAATTACCAGCAGTTCAAAAAATAGATGCGAGAAAACCAGATATAGTAGCCCATGAAAACAAGACAAAAGTAGCATTGATCACTGAAATTGCTACACCTAGTGAGTACAGTGTCTTATGTACAGAGAGACATAAAGTCATAAAATGCCAGGATTTACAAGAAGAAACGAGGGCAATGTGGTGAAGGATACCCACACAGTCCCAATAATAGTAACAGCAATGGGTCTTATAAAAAAGAATTTACAATCGTACTTAGATATGTCACCGATACATGTAACGCCATACGAATTCCAGAACAAGTAAATACTGGGACATTGTGGATGCTGTGAAGAGCATGGGTAACATCAAAGACTGAAACAATACTAATTTTATGAACTTTAATTATACTCTGACTTAGGAATGGGGTCCATTCCATCATGGTATTAGAAACCCCAAAACATGGAGAAATTAAAACATAATTAGA
The DNA here is from genome assembly GCF_019279795.1 of Protopterus annectens. Classification (NCBI taxonomy): domain Eukaryota; kingdom Metazoa; phylum Chordata; order Ceratodontiformes; family Protopteridae; genus Protopterus; species Protopterus annectens. The sequence goes on from NC_056735.1 coordinate 365,604,016, forward strand.
GATGCAAAGATGACAGAGTGGACTATTGAGGATAAGAATGAAGTTATGCATTGTTACTATTCTGCAAGAAACACATAATTTCCAGATAGAAGATATTCAAAAAGACTAAAAGAAACATTACAGGAAAAAAAATATTTGCAAAAGAAAAACTGTTAAAAGCTTCAAATGCAAATTTGTGTTCATTAATACAACAGATTTATAAAAAAACATTATATAGACCAAGAAACCTTGGACGGTTGGAAAAAGAATTGACTAAGGAAGTATGAAAATGTATCCATTCTTCCACAGCCCCTTTTCCCATTTTTGCCCTTGGGGTCAGGGTGTCACTTTAACAGTGACAATCATCTAAAGCCAAGGTATATACCACTAGATGGATAGCCCTGCCAGGGTAATTCTTCCACACACTACACACTCACACCTATGGCCAATTTAGAGTGTTCAAGCCACCTAGTGCATGTCTTTGGAATGTGGGAGGAAACTGGAGTACCTGGAGGAAACCCATGCGAACACAGGGAGTACATGCAGACTCCATACAGAAGGCACCCCAGCCGAGGATCAAACTAGAGAACCTCTTGCTGTGAGGTGACAACATTATCTGCTGCAGCACTGTGCCACCCAAAAGGTGAAAACAGAAGGAAATATATGAAGTACGACAATATAAACAACAAAACCTAGAGGTAGTTTTGAAAGGTATAAAAAAGAAACATGGACATGGGAAAGAAAGAGAGCTCTGATATGGTGTAATATTTATGCAAAGGAAAAAGCTAAATTAATCGATGCAAAACAAGCAGCTCCAAAGCTATTTGAAGAGAAATGCAGGCAAATGTACCCAGATATGGAAAATGTCACAATACAAAAAATAAGATCACAAAAGGGGAACACAGTACAGAAGATTATTAAAGAAGAAGTTAAACAAACAGAAGCTGAAGTTATGGAATACCTGCAAAGTGAAGGGTTTAGTGTAGAAAGTGTAGCACAGGTTATGTCACAACATGGTGGAACAATGACTCCCCAATGTAAGAAGAAACAGGTGGGGTGGGAGACATCTGAAGAAGTATGGACATAGGAAAGAAAAAGAGATTTAATATGGTGCAATATTTATGCAAAGGAGAAAGAAAAGCTAATCAATACAAAAAGGAGCACCAAAGATGTATGAAGAGAAACACAGGCAAAGGCATCCAGATATGGAAAAGTTTACAATATAAAAAATAGGAAAAAAAAGGGGGACGTAGAAAATAATATTAGTAATGGAGAAGTTAACAAAATAGAAACTAAAGTTATGGATTACCTGCAAAGTAAAGGATTTAGTGTAGAAACTCCAACTCTGTTAAAATCACAGCATGATGAAACAGTAAATCCCCAAATTATGGAGAAACAGTTGAAACAGGAAGCATTTGATCAGTTGTCACATGAAGATACTCTGGAGCCTTCAGTAGGAAACCAGTACAAAAGTTCAGTTGGAGTTGCACAGCAAGTGAAGGAACAGGAAATGGTGGCAACTCTGACGTAGTCAATATTGTGGAGTGATAGGCTAGTGAGTTTCCATAGGAAAGAGCAGCAGATGACGCAGGATGCATTTGAAAAGAATATGTCCCAGGAAGATGTTCCAAAACTTTCTGAAGGATGTATGCAGGAAAAAGAGAGCAAATAATGTGCCCTTAGTTTAGAAGAAAAAGATCTAAGGGAAGAGTTGCAGTAAGTCAATAAATGTTAGAAGTTTGATAAAACAAATGAACAAAGTAATCAAGACTATTAACATAAATTCATGTGATATAATAGAAGTAAATAAGATATATTACTGTACAGCAAAATTAATAACCAATAAAATCTTACCACAAAAATACAGGGCAATAAGGAAAAGGAAGGAAGAAATTAAATGCCATTGTGGTAGTATTGAATAGAGAAAACTATAAAGCAATTAAAACAAAAAGTGGCACTGTTAGAAGAGTAAAGAAGAGGGAACAGATCAAGAAACATACTTAAAAAGGTAGATGTGATAAAAGCAATGCAGACTATTAGAACAGACCAGGATCTTTTGTACACTATTGCAAACAATAAACTAAAGATATCAACAGAGGCAGAAACATTTACAAGATATGCAAGCAAATATAAAGAAAAAGTTCAAAATAAGCAATTCATTGATGCCCCAAAACAGTTTTATAGAAAAATCTACTGCTGCACATACCATCTTCCAACAGCCAATCTTCAACTCAAAATAACACCCCTATTAACACATCTCCCACAGTCCTTTCTCACAACTTAACAATATTATACTATCTAACTCTGCAGACCAAAAGAAAAACAAATGCATGCTGTCCTCTTTGAATAACATGAAGTACTAGCTCACTTAGCACAAAGCTAATAGTTTCATGCTATTACTCTCAGGGGACATCCACACCTATCCTGGACCCTTACCAACCCTCAAACCTTACCCCCAACTCCCCACAATACACATCCAAAACTAATTTGAAAATGATTACTAAATTGCAATAGTATCAGGAACAGACGAGACCAAATAGACCTAGGGATCATTAAGCAAGACTTCGCTATCTGTGAACTTATTGAGACCTGGCTTAAACCATATAAACATTTAACTCAAGCTCATTTTCCAAACCATATGACTATATGACATGACCATTCAGGCTCTGGGATAGGGCAATGGAGTAAACTAGTTGATAAATCTACAAAACACTGCACAATCATAGCCATGACATAAACTGCTGATGAATATTTAATATGGCTCCAACTGGCTCATTGTTGACTTCTCCTTCCATCACATCATTTTCTTTACTATAGCAACAATTTGCTACCTCTTTCCAGTCACTCGCTCAAACTTCACAACCTTATTGCACACACTTACAAAACATGTCCAAGGCAAGAAGCACTTTCTTATTCTAGATAATCTAAACACAAACACCCTAGGACTGAATAAACTCAACCTAAACAGCTTACTCGCAGACCTAAATCTCAACCTAAATCAATCTAAATCTCTAAATCTTAATAAATTAATGAATCAATTAGATCCAACCTCACTACCAAAATAATGCAATGCTAGACTTCCAATTTAACAACTAGCCTTCACAAATAAAATCAACACACATTCACCTAACAAACAGTGAACACTGTACTATGGACTTCACATATGTTTTAAAAAATCAACCCCGATACCCCTCCCAATCTATCCTAATCCAAAGAAGCTCATCTGACAATCAACTAGCAGTTACCACTACTACTAACAATATCAACTTGTCACTGTTCTCTACAATTTTATATGACAAAAAAAAAAAAACAGCCAGTTTTCTAACTAGCGTCTTTGGCAACAACAGAAACAAACCTACATAAAGGTCTCTTATTTCACACAAATAACTCCTGACCTATGACTCTTTCTCAAGCAAAGAGGCTGCACCTGGAAGCAGTGGAAGCAGATACTTTCATCCTCACATTGCAATAACTACATGTATTAATGTTATCAAGCCAAAAATACAACAGGGCATACTACAGACACCTACTTACACAAAAAGCAGCCCTCAACTTTCTTAGACCTCACACAGTTCTGGAAAGAAGTCAACAAACTAACAGGCTACACAGAAAGTGGTAACTATCCAAACTGCATTCCTTATAGACCTTCTTTCACTCTTAATGACTTTGTGTCAGAATTATCAACCCTATCACAAAATACCAACATATAAACACCCCAACCCACCCTACTTGAACCATACATACCACCCTTTTATCTTACAAAAATCACCATCTCTACTGAACAATGGCTCTGCAGAATTTGATGATATTTTCCAAAGTTCATTAAACAGTTTGATGACCTGTAATCCAACTTTATATCCCATCTATTCGATCTTTCCCTCTCTCAGCAAACATTCTCAGTAATATGTAAGATAGCAATAGTTATACCTTATTCCTATCTGTAACAAACTCACTAATACTTCACATCTTCAAACAACCTCATTGCTGCCTCACCTAAGTAAGTTAGTAGAGAAAGCCATATTTAATGAATTCACAAACTATATCTACCAGTGTAACACACTATCAACATGATTTAATCACGCATAGAAGTACCCAAAGTGCTCTCCACACCCTAATTGGCACCATTTTCACTAACATAAACATATCAGCATGCGTGGAAGCATGGATGTGTCCTATGATGCAAGCATGGTGCAGAAGTCATGACCATGGAATATAACTCATTGTTTATAAGCAAGTAAAAAAAAAAATGCGATCCCTAACACATATGACAGCAGCACTTCTGGCTCTCAGGACGCACCCAAAGGAGGACAATGGAACCATTGAATGAATGACCCAATACAATCTCTAGGGAGAGGCTTGATTATCAGAAGTGGGAGTCAGGAAAACCAATCACAGTCAAAATGTTCTAGAATGAATTTCTTCAGCTTAAATATAGTTATACGGGAGTTTTGGCTGGTGGGTCAACAGTAGAAAGATTAGAAGATTAACTACAGCACAAAAGACTTTGGGTGGTCTTATTTATTAATCCTCTTACAGTGAGGTTATTTTCTTTATTACAGATTAGGGACATCTTCTTTATTGACACTGTGAGACTGGGCATCCTGTGTCACTTGCTAAGGAAAAGCTGCACCCAGGCTCTCAAAAAAGGAAACATTTTTTTTTATTATTGTTTTATATATATATATATATATATATATATATATATATATATATATATATAGGTTCCCTACATTAGAACGAAAGCTCGGAAGATCGACACTGACATCACCGACGCCAGAAGACCGACGGAGCAGATAACCAACAACTTGGAATCCCAACAGAGAAAACACCGACACAGGAAACGTGTGAGCACGACTAGGTAAGTGTGCGATAGTGAGGGATTTAGGGTTAGGGTGCGTGTAAGGTGTGTGTGCGATAGTGAGAGATTTAGGGTTAGGGTCCGTGTAACGTAAGTGTGCGATAGTGAGGGACTTTGGGTTATGGTGTGGGTAAGGTAAGTGTGCGATAGTGAGGGACTTGAGGTTAGGGGCAGATTAAGTGGGTTAGGGTGCGGGTAAGGTAAGTGTGCGATAGTGAGGGACTTGAGGGTTAGGGGCAGATTAAGTAAGTTAGGATTAGGGTTCAGGTAAGGTAAGTGTGTGATAGTGACAGACCTTAGGGTTAGGGTTTGGGTTAAGGTTAGTGCACAGATAGTTGTGTGTAAGGTGTAGTGTAGGTTTTTAGGTTGTTGGTGTACTTGTGTTGTGTGTGTTGTGTGGAACAGCAAACGTTTTGTTTTGTTAACTGTCAGTATTGTGGTTTGTTGGGCATGTGAGCTTTTGTGTTTTTGTGGTTTCATTCTTGTGGTGTCGGTGTTGTGGACTGACGGTCTAACGTAGTAGACCCATATATATATATATATATATATATATATATATATATATATATTTATTATTTTGAAAGATAAGGGAACCCTTCTGTGTCACCATTACAAACAGGAAAATGCTGTGTGCTTCAGTAGATTGTCTAATGCTAAAATTCAAACTGTAACTCCAACAAAAAGAAGTACATTCATAAGATGAACGTGCTCAGAAATGTAAAGCCACAGTTATGTCACAGTGTGATTATACTGAGGAAATGATATAGCCAGATACTGTTTTTTTATTTGTAAAACAAATTCTCTTTCCCCTCATTTTACATATAATCACATTTTATTTCTTCTGAAAGAGTCAGAATAACTATTTTGGCCACAAATACTGTGTATCTGTGTGTTGAGATGCATGTGCGTGCACGCACATGTGTGTATGTGTGCGTGTCTACTCGTCAAGCAAGCATATTTTTAACTTATTGTTAGTGTAATAGCTTAGTACAGACCACTAGTTCCTATCAGTCTTTTCTTTATAATACTGTGTTTAGCACATTAATAGTAAACATTATAATGTCATACCAATAGTTGTTTTCAAAAAACAAGTCCTGAAAATACTTATTTCAGATTTGTTTTTAGTCTTATTGTTGTTCTGATTGATTTCTACCATGCTGGAGCTTCAAAGCAAGAGTTGGTTACTGAAAAATCTAACATTATATTTGTGACGAGTGGGGAGAGATGGGCTAAGGCTGCCAGCCTCGGCAAATATAATTTGATATATAATTCTATCATTTATATAAATAAATGTAAAATACAGCTGTGTGTTTTAAATGAAAGAAAAACACTGTAAAATGTGACCTTCAAGATTGTTACAACATTGCCCCCTTGCTGTAAAGAAAAACTACGTCAAACCCTTCAAATGTGTCTTTTGAAACTGAAATGATTTTATGACATTCTTTGATCTTTAAAGTTGGTTCTGGTCAGGCTGGCTAAAGACATTCTCTATCTATTGTGTTAACTAAGGACTAATTGCTAAAGTGTATATGTGAAATGCCTTTTAGTGTTGTATTCTCCTGTGCAGGTGTTAGCTTGCTAAATAATGCAGTTTCTATTAGCCTGGGAACTCAGAGCAGGTGTCAAGATGATGCAATATGATTACTGGGAAAACCTAAGTGTCAAAAATGATGTAATCTATGTTCTTCATCTGTAAATATGTTGTAAGTAATTGCTATGTAAATTGTTAATCGCTATGTAATCCAATGTAACTACTGTCTGTTTATTTTAACTGTGGAGTTTTTCTCCCCGGGCCTCTGCTGAAAATGGACCTACGTCCAGTCGGACACTCCTGGTCAACAAATATAAATAAATAAATAATCTGGGGAGGACCCAGAAACATGTTTGCTAGTGATGTTTTATAAACTGTGTCTGAGAGAGACTGATAGCATTTTGATCTGGACATCTAACTTATCAGCACTCTGCCTTATGCTCACATGTAAGTTTCTAGCACTGTGATTTCTTGTAGGAATAGTTAAAGCTAGTAAAGATTAATTAGGTATTTTTATTTGAAATCATACCTGTCCTACTGTATTATTTTAAGTTTCTGTGTGATCTGTGAACTCTTAGATATCTCTGTGATGTAGTAGTTTTGTCTTGTGTTTTATTTATTTATTATTAAATATTTTTTAAAACCTTCTACCCATGGCTGGTTTATGTAGAGATAAATTATGATTTAGAGTGCATTATATATTTATAGAGTTTACTGTCTAAGCCCTTCCAATAAGCCTTAGACTGAATAGTCATATTACCATTACTATTGCACAGTAATAACTGGACACCCTTTTAAGGGCCTTTTAGTAGCTAATAATATTAACTGGGTGGTGGCAGTAATTACTACTGTATAGACTGGGTAAAGGGGCACAGTTGGAGAATCTGTGTCAGCCTTTCCCAGGAGTGTTTGTAAAGTGTATAGATACTTATCTCAAAATGTGTGTATGTTGTATCAGCTACTTGGCAGGGACACGAAGCACTGATTGGAGAGAGTGTACTGAAGGTTTTAGCTTGCCCAGTTAGGCTGACACCTGGACCCTATAGCTGTGCCAGTGGGGAGTCTTATTGGGGATCTGGTGAGCAAGGGAGCAACCAGCCCCAGACTGACTGTGATCTATGTGTGCACTTAAGGGAAATTGTACTTTACTGTGTGTATTAGTTATCCTTTCCTCTTCTATGAGACGACCTCCCTGATGTTAGTGGTGAGGATTGAGCCTCCTTGATTGCTGGGCCAGGGCACGGTCGTCACAATATTATTGTGGCTTTAACACATATTTTTTTAACAAAACAAATCTTTATTAAATTATCACATACAGTGTGATATCAATCTTATATTTGCATAAATGAAAAACAAACACTGACACCACTTTGGTTGCAAACATTATGTATCACTTGTAATCTAACCAGTCATTGTCAGTTAAACATTATACAGCTCATTCAAATCCTGACATCTTTTAAACCTCGTTCCTTCTCTCCATATATTATTCCCACAATTTCCATTTTTTCTTGTGTAGTTTGCTCCTTCCCTTTTCTAAAGATCCCAATTCCAGTTGTTTTATCTCTTGTTACTATATTCACTACTTCTAGTAATGTTGGTTTAGACTTTGAGTTCCATTGTCTAGTAATTGCTTTTTTGGCAGCCACCATAATTACACACAGCAAGGCTTTACTGTGTCTAGGCAATTCCGATTCTGTATCATAGCTCAAAAAAATCATCTCCCCAGTTAATCCAATCTACTCACCCCGCATCCCCGACAGAGCAGTCCACTTTAACATGTATCTTAATTATCATTCAAAAGCTAATGATTTTTAAAATGCATCAGTGCAGATTATGATCTCTCCTGGTAATAAAGCTTTTGGGGGTAAGGCAATAGTATAATTTTCTGCCTTCTTAAGTAATTTGTTTACAGGTGATCTATAAGTTTAACATTTTCATTTTCTCAATTTTAAAATTTTTGCTTACTTATCTTGCAAGATTTATTAACTGCAGAGCTAAAATTAACTTTATGGATGTTTAAATTGACTTAGAGACAAGTAACAGGAGCACAAAGAAAGGAATCACCTGTCATTGAAAATGCAGTATGGAAACACTTGTTTAAGTGCTAGATTAAGTAAGCTTTACAAGAATTATAAGCAAACATAAAGTAAAGTCACTAAGTAACCAAAGAATGCAGATCAAAAAAGAAATATGTAGATAAAAGCATACAGCACAACAATAATCAGGGAAGGACTTGCCTTGGAGTGAGTAGATTGGATTAACCGGGGAGATTATTTTTTTCAACTATGATACAGAATCGGAATTGCCTAGACACAGTAAAGCCTTGCTGTGTCTAATTATGGTGGCTGCCAAAAAAGCAGGGTGGAGGCTGGTATAATGGTTAAGGTGTTTACCTTACAGACACAAGGTGCAGGGTTTGATTCTCACAGATGGTAATTGGCTTGGCTTGAAATGGCCCACAAGGGCTATTAATCTAGTACTAATCTATGAACCTATCAACACATTTGCCATATATTCAATAAAAGAACCCATTCATTTAGCATTGCTGTACTCATTATAACAGTGCTTATTGCAGAAATACTTCCTACACATGCCAATGTAATACTCGGTAATCTGCACCCACACACTATGGTGTACACCACAAATTTCAACACATACCCTTCACAATATTCTGTTTCATCCAGTTCATTGGTTAGTGAAACTTACTTTCAGCCACTTCTGATTCCCAGGCAGAACTTGAAAATGTTCCTTAAGATCAGTGTTCTACCCTGGTCAGCAAATAAAAATAAATGAATAAATAAATATATTCAGTGAATTCTCTTTCCACCACTTGTCCTGCTTCTAATTAAATCATTTGTCTAGAAATATGAAATAGTACATTGTAGTGTGAGGTATTGTTTTGTGTGATTATGTAAACAATTTAAAAATTTTAAAGAAGTACATTGTATTTGAAGGTATTAGATATTCTTTAGAAAGATATGACTTAAAATGTATTAGGTTTTTATCTTACTATTCATTTTATTTTATATTTTAAAGTTAAGACATTAAGATTTAAATTGTCATTATTTTGAATAGACAAAATAAAAGTGCAAATGTTGTCTTGAGCTTAAGTTTGATGTTTCTCTGTCAGTTTAATTCAATAATGTGTGAATACTATCTTATTTAGATAATGGTTTCTCCCACTGGTACTAAATCTCCTTTTGCTAATTTGACAGTATTATTAGTGGCTCGGAGTCTCATATTACTCTCAGATTTTCGCAGAATTTACAAATTTTTGCCTCATATTTTTGGTTTGTTCCTCAAAAAACATGTGGTTTTCTGACAAATCACTGAGAATTGAAGTCACTAAATAATGACATCTATTTGGATTACTGACTTCATATCCTTCAGAAAAAGGAGGCTAACACAAATCCTGTTATAGCCGCTTTCAACGTTTACAAGAGCAATCACTGCTGGTGTGACATTCCGACCTTGTGCAAAAATAGGAAAAGGGCTGTGGATGGATTTAGTATCTGTCCCTGTTTTTGGCCTTTGTCTCCCCAATTATGTTAGACTTTGTCAAGAATTCCTGCACTAAGAGGTTGAAAGGTATGCAGAGTTCTGTTATCGTTTGTCAAAATTGTCTTCATTACAGTTTTAGGTTAAAGCTCAATACATGTTATGTGAGAAAGGTAACTGTTCTGAAAACTACAGATAGAGAAAAACTGCCTTTGACTAGCACATACTGTTAAATGATTGATTAAAAAACTTGTCATGATTGATATTAATGACTATAAAACGAATGTAATCTGTTGTATCTTATACTCCGGGTCTTACTTATAAAAGAGATACTGACTCATGAGACTACCAGATTCCTAAATGAAAGAAAGAAATAGAGTAAAAGAACAGAAGGAAGGAAAGAAGATAGAGGTGAAATTGCAAAGCAAATGTGTACAAAGAAGACAAACATGAACCATAGTAGTGGATAAAATAATTAATGTAACATCTGCTTATGAAAATAGACTTCATAACAGCTGTATAAGTAAAAGGTAGATGAGAAAGACAACAATAAACATTCTATGTCTTAAATTAGAAAAAATAAGTTGTATTGCCAGTACAGTGAAAAAAAGGCCTTGGCTAGTGAATGGTACCGCAACAAAAGATGCAATTTATGTGAAAATGAATGACAAAGATATAGTGAATCGATTCATGCTGAGAAGGAAGTTGCTAAATAAAATGTTTCATGTTTCTGTTTCTGGTTTTCTAATGATGTTGAAGACAATCAAGAATCAATGCCTGGATATACTGCATTTTTTTATTTATTTAACATTTGTTTACCAGGATGGTCTGACGGGACAACAGTGTCCATTTTCAGTGGAGGCCCGAGGAGAAAAGTTCCAGCAAAGTACATTTTTACTAATAAATGTCTAGTACAACAAAGAAAAAGTTTACTACACGGCTTATATATATCTACTTACAGTCTAGCAGTGATCAGTAAGGCAGTTTATATGCATAGGAGATTAATCAACAAAAATATATACGAGAGATGAGATTAACACATAAATAAAGTACAAATACAGTACAGCATGTCTTAGATTTTCTTAAGCCTCTACCCTCTCTAGTACATTTAGTATGTCATCTGGCAGAATAGTTTACAATGGTGAGGAAAGACAAGGGGATATAGGTAAGGGAGAAGGATGTTACAGGGGTTATAGAGTGGATAGAAGTGTAGTTAGAGGTTATATCTGAGTGACGGAAAGTTATCCAGGGTTAGTACATGATCAGAGTCAGGTAGATGTTAGGTGATCTTTTAGTAGTTTCTTAAACTTGGTGGTGCTGGAGGTGAATCTAATATCAATCGGTAAGGAGTTCCAAATTTTGGCGATACTGTTTGAGTATAGCGAGTCACCAGCATTATTGCTACTTTTAGTAATATTGCATTATTTTACAGTAGAATATATGCAGAAGAATGGTATCCGCAGCACTGATTTAGAAAGCGCTGCTGTCAAATGAATCTGATCAGTTTTTGATGATTGTGTTAGTTCCTAACTGAAACAAGCAATTCAGTGATGTCATTGGCTTTGCATTGTGAGGAGGGTAAGAGCAACCTCAGAATTAATTACAAAATGCACTTTTATATCTTTTTCATCCCCTGCTTGCTAGCTATCAACACTCCTATGACCAATTTGTCTCATTCATTCCCCATAAGGTTCCTATGCTGGAAGGAGAGTAGGGGCAGAGCAGTACATCACTGCCACTATCCCACAGAGGTGGGACAGTGGCGCAAATGCATGTACTGGGGAGGGCCTTTGGCTCCCCAAGCCACTGCCAGTGTGGCAACCTTTAGAGTAAGTGTATGTGAATGTGCAGTCACAAGGGAAAGGCAGTGGAGCCTCACTGATACTATGCATAACTAGGGAAAGTACACATCATCATAGCTGGGATGTCAGTGAGAGGATAGAAAGCACTGCCATGGATGCTAGTATGACAGCCCCTTGGATGGCTCTTATCCTTATTCATCTGGTGGGCAACTCTCTCAGTATAAGAGAATGAACTGGTTCAAGTCCAGAAGGGGAAGCTTAATGATCAGTAGTCATAGGAGCAAAAATGACCTTCCTTAAAAAAGAAGACATCATTCAGGCAGTCATTAGTTATTTTATTTGGCCCTAACCCCAGGCCCCATGGCAGCAGACAAGTTCATCCTGCGATACTAACCTGTGAGTTGGTTTTATAATTGTAACCCTCCACCTAAAGTACAGCTGTACAGTTTATAAGCATTGCATTTTACAGTATAGATGCTGATGTCTAAAATCATTTTGGACATATGATTATGTCAGCACAGAGTCATTTTGCTTACTGTAAAATCCAGTGAATTAACACTGGTAACACTGCAGCTGATGGAAGAATTGTTGCTGAAATGTCATATTCCAGGTCTTGCTTGTTTCCAGTGAAACCATCCAAACTATATTTATTATAGTTCATCCCCTACAATGAATAACACAATATTATTACTCTATGAGGTCTTAGACTGGTTACAAAATTTCATGTGTTGCTAACTGGCCAAGGGTGCTTCTGAAATTGAAATCTGAGTGGTCATTTGCTTTTGCTAAGTACTTTCAAAAGCTTAATATTGAAGGTTAAACAATGTCTTGGGCTCAATAAGCTTTTCATCAGTGTAATGATGTCTGATTTTATTAATAAGAATGCAAAATTATCTGATTTTAGAAAAAAATAACTAGAATTATTTAACTGCACTCATTTATTTCACTATTTAATTATAAAGTTTGACAATGAGGCTCTTAGCTGGCCAGCTCAGTGGTACTAAAGGATGAACTCCTGTCTGTGTCCCGGACAACCTAGGACTTACTAGTAACCTAGCACTGGAATAGCCAGCTAGGGAGGATAGGACTGAGCAACTAAAGCAAGCCCAGCCAGCTTGAGGGAGGTAATGTCACTCATTGCACTATTCTGGTGGCCCCCCCTAGTGGAAGTTTCACTGAATTATCATCAAGCAGTGTAGAGTGTGTAGTCCTGGTGACGTGTGTGAAAACATGCACTTGCTAAATGGGCCTGGTACTGCAATGCAAAAGTTGGTAGAGTAGAGGGCTGACCAGCTGTGATGGCAATGGGGAAAAGGACCATAAGCAAAAAAATACTTATGGCTACCTGAATGGCAATACCTCTTAGAAGTTAAGGAAAGTGGGCTCTAAAAGTCAGCAGACAGAAGGATAAAAATTAACAAAACAAACAAAAAAAGATAAAAAGGCTTTTAGCTGATTATGCTGTTAACACATACGCTAAAATTTATTTTGTACATTTTTAAAGAGGCTACTGAATGTTTGAGAATGTTTTATGCAGTACATGGGCTAATAGGATATTTAATTTTATTGCAATACTATAGCACATTGCTATCTCAAGCTTTATAACAGTAAATAAATAAATAAATGGTTGAGCTCTGATTGGTTGTCATTCAAGTCTAAACTAAATTTTGTCTGGTCTCCCGTGCTTCTTCTGCATGGTTGGTTAAGTGGCCAGATGTTTCTGACGTGGAGGGCTGCAGCTGGTATGATGTTGTCCTCTGACTAAATGGAGGTCTTAGCATAATTTGGTTGCCTATTTTCTATTTTCTTTTCATTTGGATTTAGAAGGACTGGTCTTGCTGCTTTGGCCTATCTCAATCCTCTGCTTTGTTAGGTGGGTGGCTTACCTGCCACTATAAGTAAGTTGAAGAGATAAGTCACAATACAAGAAAAAGATTGTTGCTATTTGTGCAGAATTATTAGGGGTCCTGGTATGGTTCTTCCTTTGCAGTCAAATGCAGCACTATTTGTTATACATGCAGGTAGAAAATAAAATGTTAAAGCATAAGCAGTGGATCTGTCTTTTTAGGGTATAGCTTTGGTAGATCAATTATATCCAATTTAGTATACCGAGAGGACTGTAGTGATAAGGATAATGCAGTGATATCTTCATCTTTTAAGGCAGGACCCATTAGTTCATTTTTACAAGCCTAACGGACAGGATATCAAACTATAGCTAAAGTCCAGATAGTATCCTGTTTGGGTAAATGAGGACTGCATCTTTCATGCTTGTAGATGATGTTCCTCATATCCTTGAGTGAATGTCATTTCTGGCATGCACTGGATTATTCTACTACTGTGTGTGAAGAGGCTGGGATGAAAATTACCATGTGTAGATTGTTCTCTCTAGGTCAGAAGGGAGTAGATATTCATGCAGAGGAGTTTAGGTATCTTGAAGTTTTTTTTTCATGCATGAGGGTAAAGGAGATTGGGAGACTGACCAGTGGACTGCTGCTGCTTGGTGCTGTGGCGGCAATACTCCATGCATTTGTACTGGACTGTGGTGGGGAAGAACTGAGTCATAGGCTAGATCATCCTATCCCTGTCCTCAGCTATGGCAAAAAGAGTTCAGCAATGACTAAAACAATGAGATCATAGATATGGATGGCAGAAATGAGATTCCTTTGCAAGGTAGTTGGACTCACTCAACATGACTGAATGAGGAACTCAGCAAACTAGGAAGACCACAGATTAATTCCACTGCCCATGTTCCTCTTCATAAAATGGAGTCAGTTTTGAGGTGGTTTGGGCACCTTCAGAGAATGACCCAAGTGCCTTTCATAACAGGTATGCCAGACATAGCCCACTGTGAGGAGTCCTTAGGGTAGGTCCAGGATATGCTGGCAAGAATTCTTTTCAGCTTGCATAGGAATATCAGGGGATGCTGTGGGAAACAGGGAAGTCTAGTTTATTATGCCCAGCTTGCAACCACCACAACTCTCACTAGGACAAGGTGCTTAGAAAATTATAATGATTATGATGATGATAAGCACTGACTTAAATTTCTAATTTATATTTAGATACAAAGTCTGGACACTTAAGCTTGCTCTAAGCAACAATTTAGAAAGATAATCATCCTGGGTTATTTACTTGAAACTTTTGGTTAGATGTAAGCATTTTTTCTGTATAACAGACAAGAGGGAGGCTGTCAATAATCACATGGTTACTAGTTACATGACATGTTCCCAGGTAAACTGACCTTGACAGCAAAGCTCAGGATGTTAGGTAGGAGTATCAAGAGCAATTGCTTAAAACACCAATACTAGAAACCAGCTGTTGTTTATGTCATACAGACTATGAACTTTTAACATTTTTGATCATTATAAAAACTAAGAGCCATGAATAAAACTGTGTATCTAAGGCCTTTAATGTATCTTTTTTTATTTTAGTTTATTTTGTGTGTGTGTGGGGGGGGGGGTATGTCCATTACAGAAGGTTAAACACATGGAAGAGTAATATATACCACCACCACATGATGTTGCCTTTGGCTGTTAATGACAGCATGTCTATTAGGATGTCAGCAAGTTTTCCTTTCTCACAGACAGGGAAGTACATTGCAACTTTCTTCCCGATAAACTTCTCTGCTTTATTGAAGGCATCTGTGCACAAATGTTACTTTTATGTCTCCAGAACAATCTTTTTTAGAGAAGCTGTAATTAAGACAAAGTTGGTTTGTTCCTTTGCATGAGACCTTGAGAAGGGCTAAGAGAAGGAGTTTAAATTTGACAATTGCAACATGAACTGCTTTTGAAATGATTATCATGTACTAGCTGCAGAACTAGTGTTGTATAGACATAGGTCATAAATTGTAATCATCAGGCTACTGACTGCACTATCTATCTGTGTGTGTGTGTGTTCTGTGTATGTGTGTGTGTGCATATGTATAGATAAATAGTGCAGTCGTGTATATATATATATATATATATATATATATATATATATATATATATATATATATATATATGGGTCTACTTCAGATGATCGAACTTTCAAAAGTTCGACTTTCATATGGCCGAGACCATATGATCGAACTTTTGAAAGTTCGAACATCTAATAGCAAAGTAAAAAAAAAATTTTTTTTAATTACCTGAACAGTCTTAGCAGCGGGGGCTGCACCCCCCACACCCACTGCTATTTATATATACCAACTCTGAGACCGAAATACACTGCAGAAAAGGGAAATCTTCCTGTTCTGCACTGTATGGAGATCTCCGTTATAAATGTTTGAACTTTCAGATGTTCAATCATATGGTCTCGGCCATATGAAAGTCGAACTTTTGAAAGTTTGAGCATATGAAGGGGACCCATATATGTGTATATATATGTATATATATATATATATATATATATATATATATATATATATATATATATATATATATATATATATATATATATATATATATACATAAAATCATAAAATATATCTATATAGCTATCTATCTATATATATACATAAAATTATAAAATATATCTATATAGCTATCTATCTATATATATATATATATATATATATATATATATATATATATATATCATGGGTCTATCTCAGATGATTAAGTTTTCAGAATTCATACAGTCAAGACCACAGTATTGAGTTTCTGAAAACTCGAACTTCAAAAAAAAAGAAAGAAAAACACAAAAATCTACCATTTTTATGTTTTTGCAGGGGGGGGGCAAGCCCCCCTGCAAATTGTGCATTCCATCTCAGAGATTGCATTACAGTGAAGAAAAGGGTAAATTTCCTGATCTGCACTGTACAGCAATCTTCATTTAACAGCTTTGAGTTTTCAAAAACCCGATCATATGGTCTCGACCATATGAATTTTGAGTTTCTGAAAACTCGATCAACTGATAGGGACCCATATATACACATAAATATATATATATATATATATATATATATATATATATATATATATATATATATATGGTTCCACTTCATATCATCGAATTATCATTTAATCGAATTTCAAATCATCGAGACCAAATCGTCGAAAACTCAAATTGTCGAAAACTTATAATATCGAAACTCAAATCATTGAAAACTATAAAGCAGTTAGAAATAACATCCCAGACACTGTTTACTACATTTATGCAGGGGGGCAAGCACCCCTGCACCCCCCATGTGGGGGCTCCACCCACCACACCTCCCGTATATTTAATATACCAACTCCAAGGTCGCACTACAGTGGGGTAGGAAATCACCTTTTTCCCCCACTGTAGTGCAACCTTGGAGTTGGTATATTTAATCGGGGGTGCAGAGGGGCTTGCCCCCCTGCATAAACGTAGTAAAACCTCTGTGGGGTGTTATTTCTAGCTGCTTTATAGTTGTCAATGATTTGAGATGCGATGTTATGAGTTTTCGACGATTTGGTCTTGATTTGAAATTCAATGAAATGATAATTCGATGATATGAAGTGGAACCATACATATATATATATATATATATATATATATATATATATATATATATATACACCTATATATATATATATATATATATATATACATATTTATGTGTGTCCACTTCGCACGCCTGAAAGCTCAAAATACTGAAATTCATTTGACTGAGTCCACAATCCCGTATGTTCAAAATATTGATAACTCCTTTGACTGACTTTCAGAATACTGAAAGCTGGCAATGCTGAAATGCAAAATACCAAATGGCAGTGTGTACAGGACTTTAAGGTAAGTAAAGGGTATATGCTCTTTTCACCACTGTAGTGCAATCCCTGAGTTAGTATATATAGTTTGGGGGATGTGGGGGGGCACAGCCCCCCACATGAGGGGGCATAGCCACCCACCTAGTTTGGTTTTAAATCATCTAGTGTCTGTTAATAAGGTAAGTAAGTAATTTTTAATTTTGGAAAGAGTCGTCGGTGTAAGTGTGCATTTTTTTCTTTTATAGTTTTCATTTAGTGAGGCAAATTAATGGTGATCTTTGCTCAATTTATTTGGTATGGTGAACCTAGGTTTTGTGAATGTTAATGTTATTTGTGATGAAATATTTGATATTTACAGATCTGTGCATTTGTTGTTACATTAAACAATTCACAGGTAAAGGGAAACACATGGCATGTCTATGGCTTAACATTTTGTATTTTACAATTCAGCATTGTCAGCTTTCAGTATTCTGAAAGTCAGTCAATTGAGTTTTCAGTATTTAGAACATTCGGGATTGTGGACTCAGTCCAATGAATTTCAGTATAGACATATATATATATATATATATATATATATATATATATATATATATATATATATAAATATATATATATATAGGTCTATGTCAGAAGCTTGAGTTTTCAGAAACACAAAATTCATATTGTCGAGAAGATATACTTGAGTTTCCAAAAACTTGAACCTCAGAAAACAGCAAAAATCTATCAGCCCTGCTCCCCCAATGTGGGGGGGGGGGGCATACCCCGCTCCATACTACATATACCAACTCCAAGATTGCACTACAGTGGGGAAAAGGTTAAATTCTCCAGTCCTCACTGTACCGTAATCTCCATTCAAAGGTTTCGAGTTTTCAGAACATATGGTCTCACCCATATCAATTTCAAGTTTCTGAAAATTCGAGCTTCTGATAGGGACCCATATATATTATTTTTTGCTTTTGTTGTTGTATGGTTACTGGGCTATATAACAGCATTTTATCATTGGGACTGTAACATGCTGGGAAAATGATGTTTCTACTGTTTCTCATGCAAAGCCAAAAATAAGGAGGTCCAAAATTAGGGAGAGATTTTAAATATTGCTCTTATAAACTTAGAAAGTTGCTAGAATAACAGATTTTTGAATCTGTATGTACTGTATTTCCTGACCATATTAAGTCTGTCATTATTTAGTGACTTCAGTCCTCAATGATTTCCTAGAAAAATGCAAATTTTATGAGGAACATCTAAAAATATGATGCAAAAATCTGGACATTCTACAAAATTCTGAACAGTTGAGAGATATATGCTCTACTAACCTAGATTCAGTCCAAGAAACTGATAAATGACATAGTCATCCTGAAATGTAAAATATGTTGCAAATTTTACATTGTTTTTGATGAAATTGTAATATTTAGTATTATGGCTATCCTACTTTGGTAGGTTGAACGTATGACCATTAGAAGGCTGGTAACACATTTGCATGAACGTGTTTTGTAAGCTAGAGGTTATTGTTTTTTATCCATCTTCAAGAGCATGTCAGGCCTTCCTGTGTATGCAAGCACTAGGTGTAAGTTAACTCTCTGAGGTATATATGGTTAGACATAGTAATAGTTATAAGTAAATAAAATAAAGTGCATTACAAGGTGGCATTCCTCTCTTGGGCTTTATAAGCATGTACCATCCAACTCCATTTGTATTACTAAGAAATAACAGATAAGTTACAGACGTGTGTGTGTGTGTGTGTGTGTGTGTGTGTGTGTGTGTGTGTGTGTGTGTGTGTGTGTGTGTGTGTGTGTGTGTGTGTGTGTGTGTGCATTGGAGAGTTTAAACTACTGACTATTATTTAGTTAGTATACTGACTGAGATTAAGGCTACATCACTTTACTTTATGTCCATCTCCACTGCTCTTCCTCCCTAACACTAAATACACAAACATTGCATCAGGCCTCACAAGCTCAGATTTCAGTTCTATCACTGTTGATTTAAGTCACAGGGCTTGTATCTCCTACACTAGCACTTGTACATTGATTTTTAAGTCATATGGCTTTATCTACTACACTAGCACTTGTACATTGATTTAAGTCATATGGCTTTATCTAGTACAGTAGCACTTGTACATTGATTTAAACCACAGGGTTTTATCTCCTACACTAGCACTTGTACACTGATTTAAATCAAAAAGCACGAAAACAAAAACTGTTGAAGAAAAACAAAAATGCAGACACTTTGTAGTACAAGCCCTTCTTGAGATCCAAACTGTGCATAAAGAGCCCACGAATGTACCAGCCAACACCAATAAAAAGTGAACTTTTTCAAAAAAACTCGGCAAATAAATCAAGATTTATTTGCCGAGTTTTTTTGAAAAAGTTCGCTTTTTATTGGTGTTGGCTGGTACATTCGTGGGCTGTTTATGCACAGTTTGGATCTCAAGAAGGGCTTGTACTACAAAGTGTCTGCATTTTTGTTTTTTATCAACACTGATTTAAATCATAGGGCTTTATCTCCTACACTAGCACTTGTACATTGATTAAAGCCATAGGGCTTTACCTCCTGCACTAGCACTTGTACATTGATTTAAGTCATAAGGCTTGTATCCCCTACACTAACACTTTTACATTGATTTTAAGTCATAAGGCTTGTATCTCCTACACTAGCACTTTTTCATTGAGTTTAAGTCATAGGGCTTTATCTCTTACACTGGCACTTGTACATTGATTTAAGCCATAGGGTTTTATCTCCTACACTGGCACTTGTACATTGATTTAAGTCATAGGGCTTTATCTGCTACACTTCAAAAGAGACCACAGCTCTCTCTGTTCTGAGTCAGGCAGAATACCACTGTCTTTCTAGTTGCCCGCCTCTTATGTTAATCTGACCATATATCTCATTTCTCTCTACTTTCACTGGCTTATGTGAGTAATCACAAAACCATCACTTTTGAAATCCCACCCCTTCAATTATTTAAATTTATTGGCCATCCTACAGTATTTCATAGTACCAAAATACAAAAGTAACCACCCCTTTCAGTCCATCTTGCTGTTTTAAAAATAGTAACTCTCCACTAAACCTTAACTTTTTAAACAGGTAAAACTCAAGTTACCTACTTTCATATCTAACTTCTCTAGTGCACACTGCAGAGTGCATTCTTTTCAATCTTACCTTTAAGCATCCCTGTTACTAGCACTTTCTCTAATACCTAAAAGATCATCTCTACTTGACTCCAAGTAGACTTTTCTCTATCTGTTAAACCTAGCACTTGCTCCTACAGTACTTATTACCTTGATACGGCACTCTTATAGATAGCACCCCAAAAGGCAAACCCCATTTCTCGGTCACCACGTCCCCGGAATCTCTTTTAAAGTTTTTTGTCTAGTCCTTCTAGCATGTCGAGGATCAGTTGCTAGTGTCCTCTCCTGCTCAGCTGGTGAACCTGGAATATTGAGGCAATGTTACAATTGCCTCATGTACACAGACAACCCTCTCCTCCTCCCACAAAACACAAATACATGCGAGAGATGCAACTATACGGCCAAACTGGAGGCTGAGCTCTCTCAACATAGGACTGGCAAGACCAGTCAGGAGGAGAAGGTTACCACACACACTATAGACCCAGTCTCACATAGTACCATCACAACCTCAAATCATACACATAAACACACAAAGACAAACTCGGCTCTGATCAAAAATCTACCAAAACAGCAGAGGCCACCAAAGCAGACACCCAAACAACCACCACCTCAGAACACAACACCTGCAACACATAGACCTCACAGTCAGAGTGTCAAACAGTCACAGCCCTTAAGGCCAAACACAATGCCAGACACACTAGTCATTGGTGACTCCATAGTCAGACACACTGACGTCCCGCTCACCAGACTGAGTAAGGAGAAGGTCACAGTAAGCTGCCTATCGGGCGCTAGAATCCGCCACATAACGCAAGCACTCAGGTCTCTCAACAGCAGGTACAAATATGACTCAGTCATTGTCCACGCTGGTGTAAACGACCTGAGACGTACCTCCTTGGACTACATGAAAAGAGACATTGAGGAGCTCTCTGATTATGTAGCCCAGGCAGGTATGACCCTGACCTTGAGCAGTATCCTACCTTCACCAAGAATGATGCCACAATACAGAGATAAGATGATCAGCTTTAACAATTGGCTTAAACTCTGGTGTCATTCAAAGGGGATCCAATGTCTGTCTGCCTGGGATGACATGCTGGACAAGCCACGCTGCTTCAAGGGACGGCTTGCACCTGTCACCCTGGGATTCGGATATTGGCAAAGGCTCTTGCCACCCCCATAGTGCCTTTTTAGGCAAGGCTCAAATTCTAAACCTACCACCCTAGAACACAAAAAGGAAAAAACTAAGGGTAATGCTGCTCAATGCCAGAAGTCTAAATCTCAAAATGCACGCACTCGAGGCCCTTCTCAGTATGGAGAACATCGATGTCTGTGCAGTGACAGAAACCTGGTTCAAGGCTCCTGAGAGCACCCCAGCACTATCAGGTTTTACCTCTTATCATGCTCCGCCCCAAAATCCGGACAATACCAAGAAAGGAGGGGGTATCCATATTCATCAAAGACACCCACACCTCAAGACTGGTGGCAACGCATGATGCATCGGAGACCATCCAGGTGCAATTAACCATAGGCAAGACTGCTCTGCAAATTGTAGCATGTTACAGGCCACCCTCACAAACTCAGGAACCTCACATGGCCTTCCTGAAAACACTAGAGGGGATAAATGTATCACCAAACACCATCATACTAGGTGACTTCAATTACCCTAATATAGACTGGGAACACTACTCAAGCCCAAACACCCTAGCCCAAAAGTTCCTGGAATTCATAAACTCAAATGCCATGGAACAACTAGTCACCATCCCCACAAGAGGAGAAAACATACTTGATCTCATCATCACGAACATGGGAGCACAATGTTCAACACCGGAAGTATACCCCTCACTGGTGAGATCAGATCACAAACTAATCTCGCTGGAGGTCCTCATCCCACCCCACCTGAAATAAAAAGACCACAGTAAAGAACTTCTCGAAGCCGACTTCACACTTCTAAAGACTAGTGTGGTCTCCTTTAAGGCCCCGAGCCGACGGAAAACAGTACTCAAGCCGCTGAATCACTTACAAATGCCTTCTACCAGCACCTGCAGGACTGCATGGATAAGGCAATCCCAAGCAAAACAAAGACTCTTTGTACCAAAGGCAAGCGTCCACTCTGGTGGACCCCAGCCATAAACAAACTCTACAACAAAAGGAGGAAGCTACTACAAGATAGAGCAAAATCCTTAAAAGGTAAGACACCCTTGATCACTATAAGTAAAAACTAAGAGCTCTCATAAAATCATCCAAAGCAAATTTTGAGAGAAAAATAGCTAAAGACTCAAAAGACAATCATAAGGCCTTCTTTAGCTATGTTAGAAACCTGGGAGGAAACTCCCAGATATGCTCAGAACTAGTTCAAAATGATGTGAAGATTACTGATCCTACAGACATTGCCAACATACTGGCTGACAGGTTCAGTGCAAACTTCTCCCCTCCCCAAAAGGAGAGATATCTATACCAAGCGATTGCAGCCCCCAAACATCTCCAACGCCCAAGTGAGAACTGCTCTCTCCAAAGCAAAAACACAGCATCCATGGGACCTGATGGTGTCCCCGGCTGTGTGCTCCACGAACTCAACGAGGAATTAAACCCACAGCTAGGACAGCTGTTTAATCATAGTCTTACCTCTGGATACGCACCCAGGAGTGGCGCACTGCAACTGTGGTCCCACTTCACAAAGGCGGTGCCTCCACCGACCCTGGAAATTACCGCCCATTAGCTTGACAAGCCTTATCTGCAAAGCCATGGAGAGGATCATAATGGACCTCATAAATAAAGACATAGGGAATTTGCAGACTTTGGACCCATCCCAGTTTGGCTTTGTCAAAGGCAGATCATGCCTTCTAAACTTGGTTGACTTTTTCGAAACAGTCACCAAAGCCATTGATGAGGGAAAGGCAGTCCATACAGCCTACCTCGATCTGGCGAAGGCCTTTGATACAATACCCCACTCGGGTATCATTGAAAAACTCATCAGCTTAAATGTTAACCCATACATCACAAGATGGGTTGCAAACTGGCTGAGTGACAGAACCCACAGGGTCAGAGTTGCTGGCGCCATGTCAGACTCAAAGCCTGTCACAAGTGGTGTACCACAGGGCTCAGTCCTGGGCCCACTCTTGTTTGGCATCTACTTTTCCAAGTACAAGCAAACACAGGAGGGTTATGGCTGACAAAGTTTGCAGATGACTGCAAACTGGGCCATAGTAGAAAACACATCTGACACAGGTATCCTTCAGAAGGGTCTCACAGAAACGGATAACTGGTGCCAGAGCCATGGCCTAAAGTTAAATGCCAAAAATGCATAGTCATACCCTTCGGGAAAAACAAGGTTACCCCTAGCTACCAAATAGGTGGCAATCCACTGAGTACAGAAGAAGTTATCAGGGACCTGGGGACCCAGGTTGATAGTAGTCTGTCATTCGACACCCATGTAGCTAAAGTAGTTAGGAAGACCTTCTACATTGCCCACCTTATCATGAAGGGATTCTCATCTAGATCAAGGGAGGTCATAGTACTCATCACTCATCAGACCAATGATTGAGTACAATGCCCCATTCGGAATGTATCTGACCCGACACTTGCAGCAGCTGGAGAGGCCACAAAAGTTCCTCACCAAAAGGATAAAGGGTCTCAAACATCTGTCCTATGCTGCCCGACTGCAAGAACTCCAGCTCTATTCAGTCGCCACTTGCTCAGAGGTGACCTTTGCCTAACATACAAGGCCATGTCAAACCCAGATTTGATGAATATGCTTCACCTCAAAAATCTAGATCCGTCAGAGCCACAAGGGCGGGAGACTTAAACCTCGACACGGCTATTAATAGGACGTGCTGGATAGATTCATCACCCAAAGACTCCCTATGCTGTGGAATAAAATCCCGGTATATGTGAGGCAGAGCACCTCGCTGGCCTTGTTCAAGAGAAATCTTGACCAATGGATGGGAGATCGCAGATATACCCCAGGGATTACCTCAGTGTCACTGCTCAACAGAGGCACAGCAAAATAATGGGTATAGTTCCCCATACTAAAGGGGTGGCGTAAGCCACAAAACTATGGGCTAGGCTTGTAAATGCCCTCGGGCAGATAGCCTAGTATGAACCTATGAACCTATGAACCTATGAACTGGCACTTGTACATTGATTTAAGTCATAGGGCTTTATCTCTTACACTGGCACTTGTACATTGATTTAAGTCACTGGGCTTTATCTCCTGCACTAGTGCTTGTACACACACACAAGTTTAACACTTCACCACTGGGGACTAGCTGATACTCCTCACTGGCCCTTCATATTGTTATTTCTCTACATAAATTGGAGGTGGAGCTTTCATTTTATTTCATTGAACAACAGAATTCAAAGAGCAGTAAGAAAGCAAAACATATGCCTGGAGATATACAATAGAATATTTAATATTGCTAAAGATGGTATAAGCTTTGGGAGGATGTCCAGTATGGAAATGCCCAGACTCTTAACACCTTCTATATCACTTCAAACAAGAGAAATTGGTAATTAGTTTAAAGTGCCTCCAATACTGCTAAATCTTTTTATACGGTGAGAGTAATGTTTGTATAATTGAGAACCAAATGCCAAGAGGGAGACTCCAAGGGTGAAAAACAGAAAAAAAAACAACTGATAACAGTGAGAGCAGGCTAACCAGAAGTAATGTCTCAGCTGCCAAAGATGGAAAGTTTTGTAACTTCCTCAAGTGGAAATTAGTATAAAGATGTTTCCTCATGAGTAAGTTACAAAGAGTTGCAGTGTCTAAAGAACATGTTTGTGTAATATATATAAAATCTAATAATCTGCACCTGCAGGAAATTCATGAAGCCCTAAATAAGCACTCCAATGCAATGTAAACATTAGTATAGATGAATACTGAACTGAAGGCATACATTTTAGCACCCAAGGCCAGAGGAGTGCTTGGTAGACTCCAAGGAGAATGCAGAGAGGAATAATTTGTGGATAAATGGCATTCTGGAATATATGGAAGGGAGTGACATCCATAGCTTTATGAATATAACAAAAAAATGTTGGCACTGTGGACTGACTTGACAGATGAAAGGGCATACCATACTTTTGTACCATCAAGACCATAAGGCAGACATTGCGTCTTCTTTTAGTGAATTTTATAATATTCACACACAACTGTCCTTTGGTAGCCTGGTCCATAGCTGAAGTTTGAGGAAGTGAAAGTGTATGTGGGACAAGATTATGCTGCTATTATGAGGAGGAGGAGGAAAGAGCTTTTCTTAGCAGCCACATGTATGTGCAAAAGCAAAGCTTTGTAGCTTTGGGATATTATTTCGTGTTAACACTAAATACTTTTCTTTTCCTTCTGTGGTAAAGCCCTTTACAGATCCAGAAAGAGGCTAGAAATCTGAAAACCATTTTCAGTGACCACAAGTCAGACATTCAGAGGGAATCATCCTTACTGCAATCTGCTCCATCACAAGATTAGAAACTGACTCAACTCCAAAAAAGGAGACTAGAGTTGGAAACCTTTCCCTTGTCTAAGAAGAAAATTGTATTGAGTGAATCAGCCACTGTGATGACTGGAGCTTGAACTGTGCTGACAGCAACTAATTAGTTTAATTAGTAAAGTGTTGAATAGAAGACCAAATGTTGTTAGCTCAACAGTTTGGGTGGGAGCAAAAGCAATTTTAAAGATCACTGCTGTCACCTTGTATGCAGGAAACTGGCCATCAAAATGAATGGCAAAGGGTATATTAAATGTTTATTTTTAAACTGTTTATTTAACACCAGACAGTATTTCTTATAGTACTTTGGTCGATGGGATGAATTATAATATGCAGTTACAATATTTATTTGTATCATAATGATGCTCAACAAAAGCAAACACTATACTATGGTGAGTCGGAACCTCTCCATGGCAGCAGGAACTTCCCTTTAAAGCTGAATGTTTGTTGCTTGTGCTATACTATTTGACATAAAGTGATGGGGGCAGTGTTAAGAAAATAGCAAAGGCTTCCACCTTTGTAGCATTTTATGTATGTATATATATATATATATATATATATATATATATATATGTATGTATGTATATATATATATATATATATATATTTATATATATATTTTTTTGTATAAGTATATATATATATATATATATATATATATATATATATATATATATATATATATATAAATATATACATACATACATACATATATACATATACACACACATACATATAGGTTTAAATGTTTTACTAGCACATGGAGCAATATTGTAGACATATCTGCAAGCATAAAACTAATCAATATAAAAGTTTATTCTTTCAAAAAATAGTTATAGTTGGAATAAGTAGATTTCTTCTATTATTATTATTTTTTTTTGTGAAGGTTGCTAACAGAACTTAAATATGAATGGAAAATCCATCTTGCAACTGTTAAGCAATGATACAAAGTATTATGGTGATCAAAGAGATGTTATATCCTTGAAGGATGTTCCTTACAGAGAAGTCTCAGGCTATGTTTTCAAATTGAGCTTTTTCTGACTGCAAGTTTTATATGTAATTTACTGCCATTTTGTTCTTCAACCAAATTTCTGTGTGCTTTACAGTTAGGTGCCAAAAGTTTTTAGTCACCTAAAATTTCTGAGTAATGTCTTGGGGGGCTAGCTATGAATGGTTTGAGGTGGGTGACTAGAGTGGTATCTCTGCTCTGTATTGTTAATTTACCTAACGCAGTGACTACCTTTAAATTATTCCTTTAGAATAGAAATGAGCTAACTATCCAAGTAAAGATGGACATGGTGTTGACATTTATTAAGAAGTATCAGCCTGCCAGTAACAGCACTGCAAAAAAAATGCATCACTGTAGTAAACTAAACCAGAAAGTTGCAATTATAGCCTTGGAAGTTCATCAAGCTATGTGGCCACAAGACATAGATGAGTGGCTTGTTTTTTTTAAGTTTTGTTAAATACAGATAGTAGAAGCACCCATGGACATTATGCACTCCTTAATGGGTATTAGAGCATTTCATATATTACTTTGGCATCAATTTATGATCACTCACTAAATCTGTGTAAGCTGCAATGCCTTTTAATGTAAATAGCATTTGATATATTACTAATGAGAGACTGTAATGTGATCACCAAGACTTTGAAAATGGATTTGAGTTCAAGGGTAATCAGACTGACTAGGGCAGCACAGTGGCACAGTGGATAGCACTGTTGCCTCACAGCAAGAGGTTCTCTGGTTTGATTCTTGGATGGTGTGCCTTCTGTGTGCAGTCTGCATGTCCTCCCTGTGTTTACATGAGTCTCCTTCTGGCACTCCACTTTCTTCCCACACTCTAAAGACATGCCGTAGGTGGATTGCATACTCTAAATTGGCCATAGGCATGAGTGTGCATATGAGTGTGTAGTGTGAAAGAACTACCATGGCAGGCCTAGCCACCTGGTGGTGTAAGCCTAGGCACTGGATGATTGTCACTGTTGAAGTGACACCCCGACCCCATGTGCAAAAATGGGAAAAAGGTGTTGTGGATGGATGGATTATAGTCAGGCTGTCTATAACTGAAAGATTTTTTGCTTAATTTTGTAATCAGGTGGACTTAGTAGACACTAACTTACTTGTGCAGGCCAATCACATTTTGGGGGAATTTACTTATTCTTCAAGACACCAGGATTGGTCCAGACTAAATAAAATATTCATAACTAAAGAGTTTACCTATGGAGTAATTCAACATTCTACAGGGACTGTTTTATTTCCAGCCCATGTCTCAGTGCTCCTCGATCTAGAACCGTTTTTTGGCCATATATTTTTAAGATTAAGACTAATATTTTACAACTTATCTGTTACAAGGACACAGTTTTTGAAGGGATGTAAGGAATTGCTACCAGACAAGTTACAAGCCCATTGAGAGGTTTCTATTCCAAGTAAGGATGTTTTGAAAAAGGAGATTAAGAAGGCAGTTTGGGAGTTTTCTAGGAAAATCAGGAGCAAGAAGCAGAGCCTTCTTTAAGAGAAGTGGATAAGGTTAAATTACTACAGGAAAGAACCATAGCTTTAATAACTGAAATAAAGCATTTGGACTAGATTTTGCAATCCAGGAAAGGACATTTAAACTAATTTTAAAATATTACATTTATCTTACCTTTTAAATCAGTTTTGTGTGTTGTTTACTCTTTATCTAAAGTTAAAGCTATGATTTTAAGGCATTTTTGTAGACTGCAGTGCTTTTTTGCTTCTCTGCTTGGCTTAGATGTTTTCAGTGGGCCCTCATTTTATTGCATTTTACTAGCTCTCTTCTGACTTTGTTCTCCATCCACACACCCTATTCTTTTTGTGCCTTTATTAATCACCTTCTAATTATTTGTATCTAGTTGGTAGATTTGTTTCTGATACCTTTTTACTTATGGAAAACTAAAGTGTGTTTTTTACATTAAGAAGGCTGGGGCTGCAATTCTAGTGGCAGAAGAAAGGTATCCTTGTCTGCCTGAGTTAGATACAAAGATGTAGGCTTAAGTGAGAATGACTTGTTGTAGCTAGTTGCTTGATTTGTTTCTTACACCTTTTCACTTTTGATTAACTAAAGTGTGTTTTTACATTAAGAAGACTGGGAATGCAAACCTAGTGGGAGTAGATAGGCAGCCTGGTCTGTCCAAGTTGGAAAACACACAAGGAGGCTTAAAGTTAGAATTACTTGTTGTAGCTAGTTGCTTGATTTGTTTCTGATACCTTTTCACTTTTGGCTAAACAAAGTGTGCTTTTACATTAAGAAGAATGGGACTGCTATTCTAGTGGCAGTAGTAAAGTAGCCTGGTCAGGACGAGTTGAAAAACACACAAGGAGGCCTAAAGTGAAATTATTCCATCAGCCAGAGGGTTTCTTAGGGACTTAGTCATTTGGTGTAATTTGCAAATGAGAATTACATTTGCTGTGCCTTTACATGAAGAAGTTTCAGTATCATCCATTTTATGGCAGAAGGTGTTTACTTGGTCTCTCGGAGTTGGGAAGCACTCCACTTAGCTCAAAGTGTGGTCATTTATTGGCCAGAGGGATGGGAGTTTGTTTTCAGCTTTTTTCTGTCTGCTATATATTATGTGTTTTCTGCAAAGTGGTGGTTAGCAGTACCCTGTATAGTAGCAAACCTTTAAATTTTGCACTTAAGGCTTTAACTTATAACACAGAAAGGCTTTGCATGGAGCTAAGTTTAGGGCAGCTAGTTAGCACATCAAACATTTTTTATTATTTTATTTTACATTTGTTAACCGGGATGGTCTGACTGGATACATGTCCTTTTTCAGCGGAGGCCCGGGGAGAAAAGCTCCAACAGAGTTACATTGATAATTAGGTACAGTAAATGAGCTGAAAGAACTTAACAAAAACATAGGCTATTTACATACAAGTACAAGACTGCCATTACTATTTCTGAGATTACTACAAATGTAACATTAATAACATATTAGCAAGGACGGTAGGCAGTATAATGACATAGAGTTAGACAGGATACATATTTCTTTATCACAGTATACAAAGTACTTATCAAACAGCATTAATCTCAGATCATAGCACTGTATAATATCCAGCCTTAACCTTAGACACTACTCAGGTGACCCCTATAAAACCAAATCCCTAAACCATAATAGCCCAAACCAAATACAGGTCCTGACAACATGGATTTGCAATTTCCTAATTTCCCTGTGGCCAACTTGGTGTTTATGGGCAGCCTGAGATAATGTATCAGTTGTATCATGTATTCAGACAACCTGTTAATCCTGAAAGAAACTAACACAGTATACGTGAGATGTACATACATAACTTCCTTGGAGACAAAAATCTTAAACAAGGTTGTCGTGAGCACACACACTATATCGCTCACACATGATATTTACCAACACAAAGACCTTCATATGTTGAGGCGCTTAAAAGAAGCCTCTCCAAAGACTTCCAAGATGGCTGCACATTGAGTAAAACCTTAGTTCTAGCTCTTCCAGTATGAAAACAGAAACTTTAGCAGAGAAAGCCAGGGGACCTAGATTTCTGGGTAAATTTCAGTAAGTGGCTCATAAGTCCACTGACTGGATGCCAGGAAAAAAGAAATATAGAGGACTTGAAAGAAAATCAGTTACAAAAGGTGATGAAAAACACTGACTGGGAAAAGTACTGTAGCTGTTACAGCAAAAAGCAGTGCAATCTCCAGACTTGACTTCTAGTAACTTAAAGGAATATAAATGAAACACTAATGGAGTATATCAACTCAAACAATAAAAGTCTGGAAAAAAATGGAAGAAGCTTTAAACAGATATTCAGAAAAGGTGATAAAACCGTAAAATTCAGAGGTCAAACTGAAGAAAAGGCTGACTGAATATGAGAATGCACAAGAAGAGATGTTTCAAAAAATAATAGAATTAGAGGACAGAGCACATAGGGAAAACCTGAGATTTTCTGCTGTATTCAAGAAGCTGGAAGGAACAGACTGTATTAATTTTATGAAAGTGCAAATAAGTAACTGAACTGGCTTGTTTGAACCAGGCTCTGCTGAGGTGCATAATCTCTGGGACATTTTACAAAATTCCTGAGGCTCCAAGACCAATCTAAGTGCTTTTTCACTTATTTCACTTATTTTTATTGCATTTGCACTTGCCTCTCATTTTTATCTGTGCCTTATAGCTAATTTAAGATATTTGCACTCTTTAATGCAATTTACTGATTAACTGCATTTCTTCATTGTTTAACTGTATTTTATTGCTATTTACTGCAATTCATTACTGTTTAACTGTATTTTTTCATACTCTGAGTTCTGTTTTTGTCTGCAGGTGGTTAATCTGTGCTTTTCTGTCAGTTTTACTGTGTTCTTAACCTTTAAATTGAGTAGCATAGTCTGGATACAGGTTTGCTACATCCAGAGTTGTTTGTTTTTGCCTTCAGTGTTTCTGGCAGCCATCTTGCATTTGCCTTCTGTGTTTCTGGGAGCCACCTTGTGTTGGTAGGGGCCTATCTTCTCTGCTAGTGAAAGTAGCAGGGCTGTCTGGACCTTCTCAGATGCAAGCTGATTGGTGAAGAAAGCAGGGGCTAGCAGGATTGGCTAGATATCTGTGTTACTGCAATCTTCTATTTTTTGTGGTATTTAAACCACGAGTTTGAGCTGATTTGGGTTTGTTTGCATGTCATGCACCACAGCTGCACTGTTTTTAACCCATTAAGAGGTATTCCAGCTAAAATTTTCCCTTAGTAGCACTTGTGTGACCACCTAGTAGTACTCATCTTAGACCTTCCACCCTTTACACCCTTAACTCTCTGGCCTCTCTACCGCAGATTCTGACAAATATGGATGGACAATTTCCTGTGGTTTCTCCTGCTAGTCTGGTTGATACGGGCATCCTGCAACAGTGTAGCAACTGCCTCTTATACACAGACAACCCTGTACTACTACCACCTAGGAACACAATTTGTGAGAGATGCAATTACATTAAGAACTTAGATCAGTCATAGGAGACTCAATTGTGAGACACACAGATGTGCCCATCACCAGGCTGGATAAGGAGAAAGTCATGGTTAGTTGTTTGTCAGGTGCCAGAATCTGCCATATCATCCATGGACTCGAGTCTCTCAACAACAGGTACTGTTATGACTCTGTCACAGTTCATGTTGGCTTGAATGACTTGAGATGTACCTCCCTGGACTATATGAGGAGAGACATGCTCAAGCTCACTGAATATGTGTCCTGGCAGGTTTGTCCCTAGCCTTAAGCAGCATTCTACCGTCACCCAGAATGATACCTCAATACAAACAGGAAATGATTGACTTTAACAACTGGCTTAGTTTCTGGTGTCATTCCAAGGGGATCCAGTACATGACAGCCTGGGATGACATGATTAAAAGACCATGATGCTTTGCTAGAGATGGCCTGCATCTGTCACCTTTGGGCTTCAGGCTTCTGGCAAAGGTTCTTGCCTCCCCCATAGTGCCTTTTTTAGGCAATGATATGAGGTATGAGGTCAAAACTACCACCATGAAATTTTCATCAAAACGCAAATTAGAGGTCATGCTGCTAAATGCTAGGGGTCTAAAAATGAACCTTCACTCATTGCAAGCATTTTTAACCCTGAAATATGCTGACATTTGTGCAGTCACAGAAACCTGGTTCAAACCTGTGAAGAGCACCCCAGCCATAGCAGTTACTCATCCTATCATACATTCAGACCCTAAACTGTGGGCTGCAAAGCAAAAGGAAGTTGAGTTGCAATACATATTAAAGAAATACACACCTCCAGGCTGGTCAAACAGTATGATTCACAGAAGACACTCCAGGTTCAGTTAACTGTTGACAAGACCCCTACTGAAATCATAGCTAGCTACAAGCTCCCGACTTTGAGTCAAGATGTCCAATCCACCTATATGGACCTCTTCAAAGCTATCATGATTCAACCCCTTTACCCTGATCCTGAGTGACTTTAACTATCCAACCACAGACTGGAAGAGCTACTCATGCCAAAACACAAATGTCCAGGGATTCTTTGATTTCTTCAGTGCAAATGCCTTGGACCAGCTGGTCGACACTCCCACAAGAGGTGATAATATCTTGGACTTGATATTAACTAACATGAGTAACCACTGCAGCATCCCTACAGTCTAATCCTCCCTGGTAAGATCCAATCACAAAGTGGTCACTTTTGAAGTCACCATCTCCCCTGACACCCCCCCCCCCAGCTGAGGTCAAACAAAAATAAATTCTCCAAAGCTGATTACAACCTCCTGAAGGAAGGTATAAACAGCCCTGTCCCCCCATAGAAACTGACACATATGTTCAAACCTACACCAAAATACTCTATGAACACTTGTATAACTGCATGGAATCAGAAATACCCAACAGGACAAAATCCTCCTCCTCAAGGAAGACTAAATCTGTCTGGTGGACATCTGCAATAAATAAACTCTATAATAAAAGGCAAAAATTGCTGTCCAGAACCATGAAGGAGCAGGTACCCAATTGGATGCAATCTCTCCCTAGCTTGAACAAGCAAATAAGAGCACCAGTGAAATCCTCCAAAGCAAAC
Organism: Protopterus annectens; assembly: GCF_019279795.1. Classification (NCBI taxonomy): domain Eukaryota; kingdom Metazoa; phylum Chordata; order Ceratodontiformes; family Protopteridae; genus Protopterus; species Protopterus annectens. Next base: position 365,637,539 of record NC_056735.1, read on the forward strand.
TTCAAGTCCAAACTGGTCACACCTACTAAAGACAATCATAAGGCCTTCTTCACATATGTCTGCAGTCTCAAAGGAAGCAGTCAGATCTGCTCAGAACTGGTTGTCAAGGACACCACATATACAAACATTGTAGATATAGCCAACCTGCTGGCAGACAGGTTCAGTGAAAACTTCACCCCTTTGCCCCCCCCCCCATCAGCAAACAAGACATCCCCAGCACCTGTCCTCTCCTCGTATCTCCATAGAGGAAGTCATCACTGCCCTCTCAAAGGCAAAAAATACAGCCTCTATGGGACCTGATTACATCCCGGGCTGCATCCTACAAGAAATCAGGCAGGAACTTGCAGCACCATTAGGCACTCTATTCAACCAAAGCCTGAGTACCAGCTTCATCCCAGCCAAGGGGAGGACAGCCACTGTCATCCCTTTGGATAAAGGTGGAGCATCCACTGATCCAGGAAATTATAAACTCATCAGCCTAAATAGCCTGATCTGCAAGGCCATGAAATGGATTATCCTGGACCTCATTAACAAGGACATTGGCAACCTCCAAACACTCAATTCCACACAGTTTGGTTTTGTCAAGGGAAGGTCATGCCTGTTAAATTTGGTAGACTTCTTTGAGACAGACACCAAAGCCATGGATGAGGGGAAGACAGTGACCTGGCCAAAGCCTGTGATACTATTTCCCACTCGGGTATAATAGATAAATTCTCTCAACACAGCATCAATCCATATGTTACCAGATGGGTAGCAAACTGACTCACTGATAGAACCCACCTAGTAAAAATAGGGGAAACCACCTCAAGTAGTAGACTTGTAACAAGTGGTGTACCCCAGGGATTGATCTTGGGGCCTCTGTTGTTTGAGATATACTTTTCTGAGGTGCAGGCCAAAACCAGTGGGCTATGCCAGACAAAATTTGCAGATGACTGCAAGCTGGGCACTATTATCAAGTCCCTTAGTGATGTGGACATCCTCCAAGAGGGTCTCACCCAAACAAATGACTGGTTCCAGAAACATGGCCTCAAATTGAATGCCAAAAAATGTATAATCATCCCCTTTAGGGAGAGTGATGTCCCCACAAATTATCATATTAATAACAAGGTCCTAAGCATCCAATCAGTTGTGTGGGACTTGGGCACCCTGGTTTATAGCAAACTGACTTTTGACCATCATATTGTCTCTGTTGTATGGAAAGCTTTCTACATGGCCCACCTCATTAGCAGGATTATCTCATCTAGGAACAAGGAGGTCATAACATCCCTGTATTTTTTTCTTATAAGACCCATTATTGAGTACAATGCCCCTTTTGTATTGTACCTCACAAAGCACATGCAGCAGCTGGAGAGATCACAGAGGTTCCTCACTTGGAAAATCTAGGGCCCCCCAACATCTGTCTTACACAGATAGGCTAAAAGGCCTGTCCTTCTACTCAGTTTCATAGAGACTCCTCAGAGGTGACCTCTGTCTGGCATACAAAGCAATATCAGACCCTGCCTTGATGGGACTGCTGCATATCCACAAGTCAATCTCCACTTGAGTAACCTGCATGTGTGACCTCAACCTGAACTATGCCATCAATAGGACTTGTTGGCAGGACAGTTTTGTATCCCAGAGACTCCCCCTTCTGTGGAAAAGACTCCCTCTCCCCATCAAGCAGAGTGCCTCATTAACCCTTTTTAAGTGCAACCTGGATAATGGATGGGGAACAGAAAATACACCCCTGGGATTCCACCTGTGTCCCTGCTGGACAGGGCATTGGGTGCTGACTTGTCAGAACATGGGCTAAATTGTTGGCTAGGCTTGTAAGGACCTCAGGGTCAATAGCCTAGTAACTTCTTATGATCCTATGATCCTATGATTCCACAACAAGAATTGTTAATTGAAAGGGAACATTTTGTGTATGCTCCAAATCTGGCTATGAGAAAACAACTTAGATGTTTAATAGTAAAGATGCAATCTTACCAGCAGAAGGAGTTGATTCTGACAAAACTGTGGCAGAAGGACAAAGTACCTAAAGTGGGCGACAGCAGAGTGTTTGTGGAAAATGACTACTCTTTGTACACCAGGCAGAACAGGAGTACATTTATTTCATTATTTAGGGAATGTCAAGAAGTAAGCATGAGATTCAAACTTCTTTACCCAGTTATCTTCAAAATATTTTTCCCTGGAGAAACAAAATATTTTTTTGATGAAGTACACGCTAAGGAAGAAATATAAAAGTTTTTCCAACTAAAACTGAGCTGTGAAACACTAAGAGATTCTGTTTCTTGTTCTTCTGGTAATAAAGCCACAGAGACTGTGCCAGTGAAACCCTTTCCAGTGTTTCAATGGAAAATACTTGAGAGAGGGAAAAGCACAAGAGTTGACTAGAAGAACTGAGAGTACATTGGAAATGAAGCAGAGATAGGATTTGGCAGATGGAGATGAATGGGAAAAGAACAAGAAATTCTGGAAATATCTGACTTTCTTGGGCTTTGTTAAACTTGTAGGGAACTCTAAAGCATATGCCCTACTCCATGTTATTAATGTTTGGAGAATAAAATCAGTAACTTGGAAACTGACAAATGTGGGATTACAAATCAATAGTCATATTTGTGAAATAGGACACAACAAGGAAATCTGGAAATGTTGAACTTTTTTTGGATTTTGTTAAACTTGTAGGGGACTCTAAAGCATATGCCCTAGTTCACATCATTAATGTTTGTAAAAATATTCAGGAGTTGGAAGAAGAGGGAGAAAGTTTATTGTAAGTAAAACATTTTTCCTTAATAGTACTATTTAAATCATGCATGATGATCTTTGCATGTTATAAAGTATTTTTCCAGTTATTTTTAAGTGTAATGGGGATACCAATGTCAATAGGTGCTACTGTTTTTTAGTTTTTTTTTTTCATTCCCCATTTTCTCTCCTTCTCCTTGTTCAGTTTTAAGAAATGTAGGCACTCAAATGTAAAAAAAATATGGTTAAAAGAGCATGATAAAATAAAAAATTGTGTGCTTTTTCTCATTCTTGCATAGGGAAATGCCTGGGTTAAGACCATTTGCTTAATCTATTAACACATTTTAAGAGAAAGCAAGTAAATTAAAAAGAATACTGAATATTATAAGGCTTTTTTTCTTTTTTTCTAGTAAACAGTTTTGTGTCTGGTTCTCAGTCTCTAGCAGACAATCTGATAAAGAGAAATGACTTGGAGAAAATGTTTTCTGAAAGCATTTACGTTGTTTTTTCCAGCTGAGAGATCTATACAGATAAGAGAAAGCCAGAGAGAACTTAACAGAACCACAGGCTGTACCATGCATCTTAGCATGGATAACCTTTTTTTAGATTAGCTTGAGTCTGTGGCTATCAGTTTGAAACATTTGTTCCTTTTAGGAAGGTAAAACTTCAATATTTAAGCTCAACATAGTTTTGTGTGTTAGTATTAAGTTAATAGGTTTTAGTGGGGTATTGGGGCATGTATTTTTCTTTGGGGGTTTTCAGTAAAACAAAAATGTTCTGTAATATGTGACATAGGTGTAAATGGAGATGACAAGAAACAACTGTATAAAGGATTAACCTGTCAAACAGCACATGTATGTAACACAAAAGCTGGAGCCAGATATTTAACAAGAAAGCTGTTTTATATAAAGGGTGGGAATAATAATTTCTCAAAAATATGATGCCTTCTATGATATCTTTACACATTGATGGTCTCATGGATAAATACAAAAAAGAAAGAGTAGTGAATTATATTAGAAAATGTAGATTGCAAATAACTATGCTACAGGAGACAAACTTAGAAAGAACTGAACATGTGAATTTGATAAAGAAAGGTTTTCAGGATGGTTATCCATCAGAATACCTGGAGCAAAAGAAGAGAGGAGTACTTATATTAATTGCTCCAATAGTAATAGAAGAGGGAAAAGAGGCAATAATGATACATTTGTAGTACTAAGGGGGTACTGGTAAGGGAGGATGATTACACGGGCATGTATATATATTCCACAGAAAACTGGTAGAATGGAACTTGAGAAAATTCTGGGAGACATAATCAGCTTTCAGCAAGGAATATTACTTATAGGTGGGGACTGGAATTTGATTTGCAACATTGAAGATGCTTCTGGGGGGCATATAACAAAAGAGGGTAGATTTTTAAAGAAATTTATGAAAATATTTGGCATGGAAGATGTGAATTCAGTACTTGGAGTTCAGAGTGAATTTACATATTATTCCCCAAGATACAAAAACTGGGCTAGACTAGACAAAATTCACATTTCACATGAACATGTGCATTTAATTGAAGGTCTTGATACACACCCAATAACTATTTCAGATCATGCGCCAACAATAAAATAAAACACAAGTAATGAAATAAAAATGAGACACTGGTGCTTTCTCACCTACCTGCTGAAAGGAGAGGAATTGAAGGAATGGGTAGTAGAAATTATTCAGGAGCTATTAGAGAAGATAGAAATTTATTCTGAAAATATAGCTAGAGAGTGGGATAAAATTAAAGTGGAGTTTAAAAAGAAGGATGGAAATAAAAGAAAGGGATATATATATATATATATATATATATATATATATATATATATATATACAGTTAATAAGTAACAATAATTATTTAGAGGGACTGACAAATGTTAAAGTATTGCAAAATAAGAGGAATCTTGGAATCTCACAGAATAAGAAGAGGATCAACTGCAGAATGCTAAACAGAAAATAAGGGATTACCTAAATAATTGCTGTTAAGCAACTGTTTTTTGATAATAACTATAGAGCACAAAAACTTTTAGCATAACGACTCAGGCAACAAAAAGTAGAAAGGGCTGTCATCAAGCTTAGGGAGCCTATAACAAGGGATCCTGTAAAAGTATTAGAAATATTTTGGAAAGTCTGTATAAAGCAGAGAAATGTAGAAATCAAGAAAAGGTGCAAATGGAAATGTTTATGGAAGAATTAAATATGCCAAGGTTAGAGGCAGTGGAGGCTCAATAACTAACAGTTAGGATAGAGCGAGATGAGATAAAAATGCTGATGTATAGCCAAGCTACAGGAAAGCCCCCAGTACTAGATAGTATTCCTGTGGAAGTTTGGAAGCTAGAAGGGGGAAAAACTGATAAAGATCTGGAGGGTTTTCTTTAACAGTATTTTAAGAGGAGGAGAAGTACCAACATCCTGGTAGAAAGTGCTGGTAGCTAAAATACCTAAAGAGAGTAAAGATCCATCAGATCCAGCTTCATACAGGCCCATTTCAATACTAAAACATGTTTATGTCTATAATGGCTAAAATAAAATGGCACAAGTGATGCCAAAATTGATAGATATGGATCAATGTGGTTTTGTGAAGGGGAGGCAAACATCTGACAACATTAACAGAACAGTGATGACCCAGAGGGAAGCAGAATGTAAGAAGTACCACTGTTGTTGGTGGGCCTTGATGCAGAGAAAGCATTTGGCAGAGTAAGCTGGGACTTTATGAGCAGAACAATGGAAGCATTTACATTTCCTAATAAAATTATAAGATTGATTGATATGAGGGATTGGAGGTGAAAATTAAAGTGGGTGAGGTCATCTCTGATAATCTCTGCTTGAGCAGAGGAACCAGGCAAGAGTGTTCTCTCTCCCCTTTGTTGTTTGCATTATATTTAGAACCACTGGCAAAGAAAATAAGGGACTCAGAAATTCAAGGATATAACTGGTACGGTAGTCAAGAAAAGCTGGATCTATTTGCAGATTACATTACTTTGTACCTGACAAAATCAGAAAGGGATATTACAGTGCTGTGGAACATATTTTGACAGTTTCATATCTTTTCAGGATACAGACTTAATGAAGCTAAAACAAAGGCAATACCAGTAAATTATGTACCTACATATGAATTGGTATGGGAAACAATAAGGGATCTAAGTGTGGGGTGGGGAAGGGAGGAAATACATGGCCATGGCGCCTACGGGTCGTTGGTGATTTTGGCTGGTGGACTTGGCCATTGGAGTTTTGACACTGCTGCTGTTTTTATTATGGGGGTTTTGGGCATTCACTCCCATCTCAGTGTTTGTTTTGGGAGGTTTATTCTTACTCCACCAATGAGGCCACTGTTTTTTGCATAAGGCACAAACATTTATTGCTGACAAATCCTACCCATGTAAGCATTTTATGCTATCAATGCCATACAACCTGTAGGCACCATGGCCATGTTCCCCCCTCCCCCTCCCCACACTTAGATCCCTTACTGTTTCCCATACCCTCTGATTTAATGCAAATATGAAATGAAGCTACTGAAGCATTGGTTGCATTGATTGAATTTTTAGTGTATTGGGGATGGAAAACTGTGGTGACGCCTTTCTCCTGGGTGGTATGAACATACCCCAACTCCTTCTCTTTATTTCTTTTTCTTTGTTCTTGTTTCTTTTTTTTTTTTTTTTGAGCAGCCATGAGACTTGCACATTGGGTACTTCTGTGCCGCTGGTTGAAGCTTGACCTAGGGGCCGCTTTGGGACCACCATTAGCCCCATTTATATTAATCTTATATTAATCCATTTTCTATAATGTAGTTCTAAGCCAGGGAATGCTCATGGGCTCATTGCCATTTAATTTAGTTTTTCCCCGTTGTTGGGAAATCTGATGTTTTGTTGACTTTTTTTGTTTATTTATGCTACTTTATCTCGTTGGCTCCATCTTTTGTTTTTGGCGGACTGATTTATTTTTGGCGGACTGATTGAATTATCAGGGAAAACCAGGAGAGTATTTTCTCAAGCACTAAGAAAGGCAGCTATGTTTTTAGCATAGGTTCTTAATGAGGCGAAGGGGATTAAAAGCCAACATTTTGTTAATTCATTTTTCTTATTTTTCTTTTCTCACAAGAAGGTAATGCCACACCCTCTCTTTTTATTGGTTAAATCACAAATCCCCCCCCCAATCATGAACTAATGACTTTTCCAATCACATTCCAGGCTTGAATCCATCTAACCAATAAAAAAAAAGATCTTTGTAATGCAGTTGTTAAGACAATTACTTGAAAAGGATTACATAAATATGAGTGATTCAACTTAAATGTTAATAAATACGCTCACCTATCAAGAAAATAAGTTGGCAAAATAAAGTAGTTTTTTTGAAGATAATAACTTTGACATTTCCTTTGTTGAATTCTCTTAGAAGATATTTTTTATTGAAAGCTTGACTAAGGACATATTTTTACACTGAGTTCTTTGTTGGATAACAAAAAGAAATTAAGGGGTTTTTTTTTGGGATTGCTAAGACTTGGTGCTCATTCCGAGCTACTGTGTTTTCCAGATAACAGAACATACAATTTCTTTTTTCTAGTTTTTAACTGGTGGAACAGGTAACATAGCAAGGAGAGCTTCAGGGGGCATTTTTCCTTTAAAGAATTTGTCTTGTGTTTTCTTTTTCTGGATCTGAAGAAAGAGGGAGAAACCAGCCCCAGACTAACTGTGGTCTCTGTGTGCTCTTAAGGGAAATTACACTTTACTGTGTATGTACTTGTCATCCTCTCAGTGTGTACATCTTCCACTGATGACAGTGGTGAGGCTAGGGGCTCCTTGATTACTGGGCCAGTGCTGGGGTGTCACACTCCCCCTTAGAGCATTTTTAGGTAATGTCAAAATGATTAAACTACCAACATAGCAAAAATTCAAAGCAACCTTAAAGTGTTACTATTCAATGCTAGGAGCCTAAACAAGAAACTCCACACCCTACAAGCTCTCCTCACTCTAGAAAATGTAGACATCTTGCTGTTACTGAGGCTTGGTTTAAAGCTGTAGAAGGTACTCTGGCAGTGGAAGGCTACAGTGCCTTCCACACATTTAGACCAACTGCAGCACAGACAGGGACAAGAGGTGAAGTGTCTTGATCCACATTCATAACAAATACAACTCCAGACTGATTAAACAGGATGATGCCCTGGAGTTTATCCATATCTGAGTCTCCATAGACAAGGTTCCTGACCATGTCTTGGCCAGTCACAGGTCACCCTCTATGACACATGAAGTTCACAACTCTTACCTAGACCTACTAGACGTGCTCACTGTTCAACCAAATACCCTATTTGTGGGAAACTTTAACTACCCCTCTATAGACTGAGAAATATACACTACCTCCAACTCACAGCACAACTTTTCCTGCACTTTATCAACACAAACACCCTGGACCAGATAATGCACATTCCAACCAGAGGATCAAACATATTGGCACTAGTACTCACCAGCATGGGAGAATGTTGCCCCTCCCCATGTCATGTCCTCACTGGTAAGGTTGGAGCACAAAGCTGTCTCTCTCAAAATAAAAATTAGCCTGGAAAACCCAACTAAACCTATAACAGTTAGGAACTATTCTAAAGCCAACTACATTCTATTAAGCAACAGTTTGTCAAAATTCACAGCTCCCCAAACCTGGAAGACACAGTTACATATGAAGAATAAACCCTGTGCAAATGGCTGCATTGAAACTGCTGTACCTACTAGATGTAAGCCCAGATCTAACACCAAAAACAATCCCCAGTGGTAGAATCCTCACCTTAACAGTATATGTAACAAAAGAAAAAAAACATCAAGGTCAAAATCAGAAAGAGCAACAATCAGAGACAAGAACTATTTGATTCAGCTAAACAAGAAACTAAGAGGTCTAATAAAGTCCAACAAGGCCAGTTATGAGACCAGGATAGCCTCCGATGCTAAGGACAATCACAAGGTCTTCTACAGCTATGTCAGGAATCCTAAAGGTAATACTCAGCAATGTGCAGAACTGGTGGTAAACGGCAAAACCTTCAATGACATAGCAAATCTACTGGCTAAATTTAGCTCTAACTCCACCCTCCACTCCCTCTTCACTATCCCCTGTGAAATACCTTCTAGCATACCCCCCCCCCCCAGTTCTCAACAGTTAGCAGGTCCTGGAGGTACTCACAAAGGTGAAATGCACTTCTTCAGTGGGCCCCGACAATATCCCTGGTTGCTCCTAAATATAAATATATCTACCAGAGACTGACGTTACTCTGGAATAAACTTTCAATTCACATTAAGCAGAGCTCCTCACTGACCCTATTCAACCTCAGCCTAGACAAATGGATGAGGGATAGCAAATTCACCCTGTGGATGGCACCCATGTCTCTCAAGGACAGGGGTAGTCGGTGCTGACCATAGACTCAGTCTGCAAATTACGTCCATCTAATATGGACAGTTAAGGCAACTTGGGATTAACATGCCTAGGCTTGTAAGGGCACTAGGGCCGCTAGCCTAGTACCCTCCTATGAACCTATGAACTAGCCTAAAACATGATCTAGCAGGACCACTTTAGGCACTCTTTAAGCACAGCCTCAAAACAGATTACTTGCCAAGTGAATGGAGGGCTGCAATAGTCATCCCTCTTCATAAGGGTGAACCATCAACTGACCCCGGGAATTATAAACTCATCAGTCTGACAAGTCTAATATGCAAAGCTATGGAAGAAATTATCATGGAGATGATCAACAAGGACATTGGTAACATGCAGACACTGGACCCATCCCCATTTGACTTTGTTAAGGGAACATCTTGCCTATTCAACCTGGTAGACTTCTTTGGGTCAACAAGGCTATAGATGAGGAGAAAATGATGCATATTGCCTACATTGACCTGGCCAAGCCTTTCGATACAGTACCCCAACTCAGGTATTGTTGACAAACTCTCAGAACTAGGCATAAATCCCTACAAAACTCACTGGATTGCTGGCTGGCTCACAGATAGTACCCAAGAAGTCACGCTCATTGAGACCACTTTCACCAGGAGACTGGACACCAGTGTAGTACCCCAGGGTTCTGTGTTGGGCCTGCTCTTGTTTGGCATCTACTTCAATGTAGTCAAGGCTAATGTTGAAGGTATCTGTTTCACCAAGTTCACAGATGACTGTAAATTGGGGGCTATCATAGATTCCCCCCATGACAACAACATCCTACACAAGGGTCTACTACAAACAAATCACTGGTGTTAAAGCCATGGATTCAAACTCAACATGAAGAAATGCATTATAATGCCCTTTGAGAAATTGTCCACCAAAGCTAATTACTCCACTGATAAAACACCCCTAAGAGGTGACCCAATAGTTAGGGATCTGTGAACATATGTAGACAGTAATCTGGCCTTCAACCAACATGTAGCCAATATAATAAGAAAATCATTCTGTGTCAGTCAATTTATAAGCAAGGGTATGGCAACCAGGTCCAATGAAGTTATAGAACCACTCTACTTAGCTCTTATCAGACCCATCATTGAGTACAATGCCTCCTTTGGTATGTACTTAACCAGGTACATGCAACAGTTGGAATGCCCTCAAAGGTTCCTCACCAGGAGAATCCAGGGTATGAATACCCTGTCATACACAGATTGCCTTAAGGATCTGTCTCTGTACTCAGTCTCCTCAGGCAATCTATGCCCATCTTATAAGACATTCTCAGATGCAGCACTGATGGATCTCTTGCACATCCACAGAACAAACAGTGCCAGAAACACTAGATCCAAGAACTTGAACTTTGCCTGCAACATAAATAGAACATACTGAAGAGAGTGTCTCAAAGGATCCCGACAATATGGAATGAGCTCCTCATCTAAATAAAGTTGAGTTCATTCCTGACCCTATTAAAAAAAAAATCTTGATCGCTGGATGTGAAATCACAAATTCATCCCCAGTCTGGCCCCCATGTCTCTCATGGACAGAGGTCAGTAGTAAATAAATTAATCCCCAACTAACATACACCCCCACATAGCTCTTAGCTACCTCTTTACTACATACCCCACCATATAGGTGTACATGGAACTCGAGTACAAAACTGGATTAGGTTGCATGGTTAAGCTTGTAAAGACCCTGCTGGCCATAAGCCTAGTATAAACTTATGAAGAACTTGATTACACAATAAGTTGCAATTTCAAAAGACTGAAGTAAAAAAAGTTTATTTTTTGATAATAAAGTCACAAGTTATGAGAGGGTGGCAATAGAAAGATGAGAGACTGGTTTACAAAATAAGGGCAAGAGGGAATTTAACAAGACAACCCAACAGGACATTTATCTTAGTAGTTCAACAAGTAGCACACTTGCCTTTACTGCTTGAAAATCAAAAGATTGTGGGATCTATTCCCACACAAGGTAGTTGAATTTATTTTACTGGTTCTGCAGTGCAGTGTAAGGAGGGTGCTGCACTTCTGAGTCTTTCAGATGAGATATTAAACTGAGGTACAGTCTGCCTGAGTTGGTGGTAGCTTAGGTGAATGGAGGTGGAGGTAAAATATCCCATAGCACTTACTGAAACTATTAGAGAAAGTTGCTTGGTGCCCTGACCACATTTTTCCTGCTCAATATGGATACTACCTTGGGCCTCAGATCTCCTCTGAAAAGAAGCTGTTGGCCTACTGGGGCTAACCTAGTCAACAAAGTGTTAATAAATAGATTAATTAATGATTGCATTACCAAAAGCTATACTTCATACAAATTAACTAAAATGTTAAGTCTATAAAAATTAAGGCATTTCTTAACCATATTCATTTACTTCACTTGTGTGTGTGTTCGGGGGGGGGGGGGGTTGCAAAACATATATGGCCATTTCCTGCACAGGAGGTAATGGGAGTCTTAGACAAACAAGCAGAAGGTATATTTCCAGATACTGATGACATACTAGTTAGTAGAGGTGCAGGGACTAGAAGAGGGGCCTCTGACTTGTTTGGGTGAATTCAAAACTATGGTTAAACATGAAAGAGTTATAACTGTATTATTAAAAAAAGAGAAAGATATTATACTGATGTCCTCCTACAGACCCATATATTTAGTAAAATATGAATTTAAAACATTTGACATTTTTAGATAAATGGGTAGTTTGTATAAATATCACTGTGGGTTTGTTTAAGGATGACAGACCTTAACATAATTAAGATGCTGTTAATGATTAAGAATACTAAGACAGAAGGCAAAATATTGATGATACTGAGTCTTAATGCAGAAAAGATCACTTGATCAGGTGCAGTGGGTTATCCTATTTGCTATACTGGACAGAATGGGTTTCTGGAAGAGTATATTAACTTTTGCAAGAAAGCTATATTACATTATTTATAAGGGTTACAATTTCAACTAAGTTTTTTAAATTAGATTCTTTTAATTAAAAAGAGGTACGGAGGCAAGGTTCTCCACTGTCCCCATTATTATTTGCCATTTAACTTGAATCCCTGGCTTTATGGGTCCTTCACGCAGATATATAGAGGCATACTTGGAGAGACTTCCAAATTAAAATAACTCTGTAGGCAATGTCCCTTTTAGTCTTGTAGATCCTCTGTTTGAGGTCCTGCAAGCTATTTGATAAATTTCAGGTTATAATACAAACCTCACAAAAGTGCAAATTTTGTAATTAATTGTTCTCCAGTGTGGGTCAAACAGTCCAAGCATTCCAAATGTTAACTTTGCCACAAATTGTTTATGCACTCCAACTTTTTTGAGCTAACCATATCCAGGCTTTTGCACAGAATTATGCAATAGATGTCAGAATTTGTCTAAGGACTGAGCTAGTAGTGTAGAGGGATGGACTCCTGAGTACAGCCCAAGCAGCCAGCTTCTGAGTAATTATTTGGTTGCTTAATGGTACAGGCAGGGAGGATGATCATGCCTTTCTAGGGCGGGGGCATGCACTTAGATGCATGCATGTCTGAGTTAATTTTCCCAGTGCATCCTGTGGGTAAATGATATAGCCCTAATGACCTTACTCCTTTGCAGAAGTGAGAGGCTGAGTAGCACTAACAACCCTTGCATGACCCAGACATGGACTGCTAATAAGTAGGTACATAGGCTCAGAGAGAAAAAAAATGAAAAAAAAAAAATCTTGAACCACTCCAGTGGGGTTGCCTACATGATAGTCTATCTTAGTTGACCCTCTTCTCTCAGTGATGGGGGAGTAAATGGACTGATTGGCTGTGAAGGGGCTGATGATCAGCTGGCAGTAGGTAGCAAAAAGAGACAAAATAATGACTTTGTTTGGGACTATAAGTTGCTGAGGCTGATATGGTATGTTATGAACTGGGTAGTTTAGGGGTACATGACGTCTCAAATTCCTTACAGTAATCCAGTCAAATATGCTTCCCCTGTGTATGGCACAAACATATGACTTAGACTTGAAGGAGAAATTAATGGTAGTGGTAAATAAATACAATAATTTTACTGCATTCAGTTTTTGGTTAATCAAGAACCATGATCTTCCAAATGCATTTTTGTTAAGTAACATGTTAGTGCAGTTAAAAACTTTGTCTTAATACTAGATTTATAAATAAGGGTTGCCTGAATTGATACTCAGAGTATTCAGACCTAATAATAAGCATAAGCAGAATATATTTTGGCCTTGGAGACTGCAAAAACAGATTAGTGAGACTTTGGAATCATATCCAGTGTGTGACACATGTCAAATCTAGCCTATTAATAAAGATAAATTAACACATCAAGCCTTATACCAAGAGGGGAGGGAGATGAAATGGCATATTAGAGGGGTAGGCATATTCTGGATTTAAGAACCAGGATGGTGGAAGCAACAAAGCAAGGGAGGGACAATCACTCCAAAAGCATTTGGTCAACAAGACATATAAAGAATTATATGATCACAAATTAATACTGGTGGTTAAAATACATGCTTCCATTGGCACATTATTATATTCTCTGTGCACTAGAGATAAATGACCAAATATTATTTGATGTCAAAATATGCTACCAAGTCCTTTAAGTTCCAGGCATTTCCCTGGTGGTGTTTGCATTATTATTTCTACACCCAGTGTATTTGTTGTGAGTTAAAAGGGGATGGTGGTTAAATACATTTATTTACTTTTGCTTGTTACTCAGGTATTTTTAGTGAAGTGAAAAGTCTAGAAAATGTGGCAAGGGCTCAAACAGAGGTAAGAAGAAGGAACTTACAAGAACAGCTCACCAAAATTAGTTTGTTCATAGGTTTATAGGTAGGTACTAGGCTATCAGCCCTGGGGCCTATATAAGCCTAGCCAAAAAAGTTCCCTCGCTTTCTCCACCCAATAAAGTTATTTTCCTGTGCCCCTGCAGAGCTGCAGAAGTGATCCCCAGGGTGAATTTCCTATTTCCCATCCAATTGTCGAGATTTTTCTTAAAGAGGGCTAATGAAGAGCTTTGCTTGACATGAATGGGTAGTCTGTTCCAGAGCATGGGAAGTCCCTGGGACAGGAATCTATCTCTCCAGCATGTTCTGTTTATTGTGGTGGCAAGATTTAGGTCCCTGGAGCATGTGGCTCAGAGGGATTGGGGTTTCTTTAAGTGTAGCATGTCCAACAGATCTGGGTTTGACATGGCTTTGTATGTTAGGCAGAGGTTGCCTCTGAGTAAGCGATAAGCGATGGAGTAGAGCTGGAGCTTTTTGAGACAGTCTGCATATGGCATCTGTTTGAGGCCAGTAATCCTCTTAGTGAGGTATTTCTGTGGCCTTTCTAGTTGTAGATGTCTTGCGAGGTACGTGCCAAATGGGGCATTGTAGTCTATAATGGGTCTGATGAGGGATGAGTAGAAAGGAACAATGACCTCTTTTTTTTCTGGGGGTGAACCCCTTTGTGATGAGCTGTGCCATGTAGAAGGATTTCCTGACTACTGTGGCGATGTGATTATCAAAGGAGAGACTACTGTCCACCTGTGTCCCAAGGTTTCTTATCACACTTTCAATGTTTAGTAGGCTACTACCTATGTGGTAGTTCATAGGTACAGTATTTTTCCCAAAGGGGACGACAATGCACTTCTTGGCATTGAGCTTGAGGCCATAACTTTAACACCAAACATCAGTCTCAGTGAAGCCCCTTTGTAGAATATCAACATCATTAGGCGATTCTATTATGGGACCTAGTTTGCAGTCATCTGCGAACTTCATTAGCCAAAGACCTGCTGTATTAGCCTGGACTTCTGTGTGGGTTCTGTCAGTGAGCCACTCTGGATGCCACTCAGTTTGGGTTTATAAAAGGTAGGTCATGTCTCCTAAACCTGATTGACTTCTTTGAAGCATTCACCAGAGCTCTGTACAAGGGTAAGGTGGTGCACACAGCCTATCTTGACCTCACCAAGGTTTTCAACACCATCCCCTACTCTGGAATTATAGATAAACTCACTAGACTGGGCATAAATCTGTATGTCACAAGATGGGTGCCCAACTGGCTCACTGACAGAACCCACACAGTGAAAGTAGCTGACTCCAAATCCAACTTCAGACCAATGACAAGTGGAGTACCACAGGGCTCAGTCCTGGGTCCTCTCCTGTTTGTCATCTACTTCTCAGCCAAAATGATTTGTTCCATGGCCTTGCAGACCAGGCTCGTCAGGCTAATGGGGTGGTAGTTCCCGGGGTCTGTGGTGGTGTCCCCTTTGTGGAGTGGGATAACCATTGCTGTGCACCATTCAGTAGGCACAAAGCCTGAAGTGAGCCTATGATTGAACATGGTACTTAGATGGGCTGCCAGTTCGTTCTGTAGTTCATGCAGAACACAGCCTGGGATGTTGTCAGGGTCCCATGGATGCTGTGTTGCTTGACTTTGGAGAGTGCGGTCTTTACTTGTGCAGCCGTGATTACAGAGGCTTTGCATTATTCCAGTATAGTGATGGGCCCTTTGGAGGGTGAGGGGGGTGATGTTTGCACTGAACCTATCTGCCGGGATGTTGGCAATATCAGTTGGTTCTGTATATCTAGTGCCATTGTGCTGTAGCTCAGAGCAGATTTGAGTGTTGCCATTGAGATTCTTGACATAGTTGTAGAATGCTTTGTAATTGTCTTTAGAATCAGTGGCAATTTTATTTTCGTAACTAGCTTTGGAGGATTTTATGAGGCATCTCAACTTCTTACTGAGGCTGACCAGGGAGGTCCTGCAATCAGGGGATTTTACTATTTTTTTTGCAACAGCTTCTTCCTTCTGTTGTAGTTTGTTTATGGCAGAGGACCACCAGATTGGCTTCCCTTTTTTGGAGGATAGCATCTTGGTTCTGTTGGGGATGGCATGATCCATGGACTCGTGTATGTGCTTATACAGTGCATTTGTATAGGATTCAGCAGTCGTCCCTCTATTTTCCATCTGTATGGGTGTTGTGAAGCTTGCCACGTCTGTCTTAAGAAGCAAGAAGTTAGCTTTGGAGAAGTTTTTTTATGGTGGTTTCCTTAATGGGGGTGTGGGCGGGATATTGATGTCTAGGGTGATTAGCTTGTGGTTGGATCTGACCAGTGAAGAGTTGACCTCTGGCATGGAACATTAGTTGCCCATATTGGCAATGACCAGGTCCAGGATATTGCTGCCCCTGGTGAGGATATGGACAAGCTGATCCAGGGTGTTGGAATTTATGAATTCCAGAAAGCGTTGAGCAAATGAGTGCATGTAAGGTACAAGCTGGAAACATATATTCAAAAGAACTGTCATGTAAAGTATATAAAAATAATACCTTTTATCAGAATGTCTGCTTTGTCAAAATTAACATGGAATATAAATTGCCTTGCAGGTATAGACAAATAGCAAATAATACTGGATTGTATCAATATGTTTAGAGTGCAAGCAGTAATCTTATAGGAAATGTATTTGGATAGAAATGAGCATGTGAACCTGATAAATAATGGATTTCAGGATGGACAAATGGCAGAATATCAGGGACAAATGAAAAGGGAAGTAATAATACTGATTGTGAGATGGATCCACAGAGGGAAAAAGACAATAATTGTAGATTTGGGATAGTAAGGGATTACTGGTAAGGGAAGAGGATGACATTGTCATGCATTTCTTTCTACCTAAATATATGTTTATGGAGTTCAGAATAATTTTGATAAAAACAATAAGCTTTCAGCAAGGAATATTATTTATGGGTGTGGACTGGAAGTTGACTGGAAATAGTAAAGATGTATCAATGGGACTAGAAGGGAAATATAGCAAAAGAGGATAACTTTCTGAAGAAATTTATCAAAATGTTTGGCATGGAATATAAGAATTTTGTAGTAGGAATTCAGAAGACAGAATTTACATATTATTCCCCAAGATACAATACCTAGGCTACATTGGATAAAAAGTATATTTCATAGGAGCATGTGCATTTAATTGACAATTTTGAGGCAGATCCTAATAACTGTAACAGATCATACACCAATAAAATTAAGCTAAAGATATATGGCAATAATATAAAAATTATACACGTGCCCTGGGATTCAATAAACTCCATGTAGGCTTCACACGAAGCCTACATGGAGTTTTTGCATGGTGAGCAACATAGCTAATTTCAAATTCATGCCTCGCACCATGTTTTAACTTAAACAAGTATGGTTTCATAGCTGGCAACACTGTTGCCAGCCAGGAAACCAGGAAAACCAACATGGATAGTGAACTTGTTTACTATATAGGAAAATGGGTTAGTGAGATTGCGCGGAATGCAACAGTGATTACCAGGGCTTAACATATAGTACTGTTTATGGTACACAGTACAAGACAGTGTATACAGTGCAGAGTATTGTGAAATCCCATTCCAAGCATTCTGTACAAAAGTTGTGTAAATGATCTGTAAGGGTACATGGACTACCATTTAAAATAAACAGTGAAGGGAAGTACGTTTATTGAATAGGGACACACAGATGAATTGTAGGAATGAACAAGGGTAAAGAGGACAGGTGAAACATCATACTGTACAGCAAATGAGGACATGCCACTAGAAGACAGTTGCAACAGGAAGACTAATCACTATCAATATGGTACAGTGCAGACTGCACAGTGAAAATGTGTATTATGGGACTGTCAGATAAGGCGACATAACAGTGGAGATGATGTCTTTGTGAGATAAGCATCCTTATATGAACAATGCAGAGGACATCTATCAGGGATGTAATATACAATCATGGTAGGGTGCATATTGTGAAGCTGTGCAAACTGATTTGTCTGAATATGAGTGTAAAGTCAGCAGAGGTCTCCAACAACTGGGACACAGTTATAGGTTCATGGACAAGAGTAAAAGAAGCATGCATAATCATGGACAATATCAGAATAATACCACCATTATTGTGTTATGAGGGATGCTGCTATACCTGTATGCAACATTATGATCAATACAGGCTAGTTGACTGGTGTGCATGGCAGATATATATGATACAATCCAGACTGTCATGAATGTAACCCATGCCATCAATGTTGTCAAAGAACTATGTATGTACTGTGTGTATCATCAGAACAGGTATCACACATGCAACTGGTGTAACACCTTGATGGGTGTTGTTCACCATCAGACAGCAACACTATGCAACAAAAAGAATACCTAGATATGGCCAATAAGATGTGCGACAGCTCACTGTGGCAAAGGTGGTACACTTCAGTAACACATCACTTGAATATGTGCAGGGAGGTACGCTATTCTTGTGATGAAAGCTGTGAACTATGAAGGCAGAAAGGCCTTTGATGTGGATGTCCTTCACATACTCAGTAGCTGTGTTACATACAAGGGAGTAGTCAGCACTGTGGTGGATGTTTCACATACCAGTTATCCAAGGACACAGGGCACAAGTCACATACCAGTTGGACTGCTTGTAGGATGTGATGTCTACATTATCCTTGGGTTGTATGTTTGTTTTCATAATGTAACTAATCCTTCCTGTGTTTTGTTTAATCTCATGTGTTGTCATGGCTGTGGCAGCAATCTTTGGTGTGTGTTGATACTGTCTGTATTATACTAATATCACACATGAAGTCAATGATTGCCCACAATCTGTAGTCCTTCAGACAGCTGTTGGGACACAGGATGTGTATGCCATTTATGACATCTGTGACTTAAGTAATGGACAGAAAAGAGTCTAGTAGACAGCCCTCATGTATGGACCTGATCACTGGAACTGAGATATAGGTCACTTCACACATTTCAAGATATGTACATGCTATGTATGTGATCCACTGGTCTGCCCACTTGGTGACATAGGTGTGTATGGATACATCTGACAGTGTTGAATGAGTACCTTGGTGTAGATTTGTGTCAAATGCCTTGACCTGGTCAAATTCCACAGGATGATAGTGTTGTCATCATGCATGCCCTTGATAATGCTTTTGAGAATATCTAACAGATGTAACAGACATTGATGTAGTATTAACAACTCACACGTGTCTGTTGCACACAGCTGGGATATTACTAGTGTCATTTAGAACAGCTGACCATGATGACATGTTGGGATACCTCACAGATGAGGAGAGTCAGGGTGTGTCTATACATGCATGCATCAGGTGCTGTCCCCCCAAAACGCAGATGTATGCATGTTGATGTATGCCCTTCTGTTGGAACATAGTCCAGGTGGAGGGGGTGTTGAACTGTGTCTCTAAACGTGTCAGGTAGATGTATGTTCTGAGTCACAGTATAGGTGATCTGTGATGTTGTCACATCCCATTGATTCTGTGTGATAGGCATGGATAAAGGTAAGACCAGTGTACAACCACACACACACATACCTCAGTTGACTACAATGAGAACAGAACCCTTACTTAAGTACAGCAACTTGAGAACTCTGTATTTAATGCAAGTGCCACAGCTCAGGTCTGACTTGGAGATTGTCAGACAACACTTTATAGCTCATGACATTAGCAGTATCTGGTGAGGAGAAAATGGTAATAGCAGTGGTGTAAGATGCTCTCTCTAATGTCAACCAAGTGTACAAACACACATACCAGCTGACTACAATGGGAACAGAACCCCTACCTAACTACACTGACTAAAGAATACTATATTTAAGGTAAGCGCCACAGTTCAAGTCTGACTTGGAGAAAGTCAAACAACACTTTATAGCTGATGACAGCAGTGTCTGGTGAGGAGAAAATGGTAATAGCAGTGCCTCACATGCTAATGTAAAATGTTCTCTCTAATGTGAATCAAGCGCACAAACACACACACCCCAGATGACTGCAATGAAAACAGAACCCCTACCTATCTAAGTACACCAACTGGAGAAATCTGTATTTAAGGCAAACACCGCAACTCAAGTCTGAGTTGGAGACTGTCAGACAACACTTTATAGCTGATGACATCAGCAGTGTCTGTTGAGGAGAAAATGGTAATAGCAGTGTCTCGAATACTGATGTAAAATGCTCTCTCTGATGTCAATCAAGTGCACAAACAAACACACACACACATACACAGATGACTGTAATGAAAACAGAATCCCTACCTAAGTACACCAACTAGAGAACTCTGTATTTAAGGCAAGCACCACAGCTGAAGTCTGAGTTGGAGACTGTCAGACAACACTTTATAGCTAATGACATTAGCAGTGTCTGATGAGGAGAAATGTTAATAGCAGTGCCTCACATGCTGATGTAAAATGCTCTCTCTAATGTCAAGCAAGTACACACACACACACACACACACAGACACACACACACACACAGACACACACACACACACACACACACACACACACACACACACACACACACACACACACACACACACACACACACACACACACACACACACACACACACACACCTCCCAATTAAGTGCAGTGAGAACAGAACCCCTACCTAAGTACACAGACTAGAGAACTCAGGACCTTACACAAGAGCCACAGCATAAGTCTGAGTTTAACAAGGCTGTAGGCCAATGTATACTGGATGACATCAGCAGTGGATGTTGAAGAGAAGTTGCTGGGAGACCTGCATGAAATGGATTTATGTAAGTGTAAAGATAGTTCAAGTTCTGCATGTTACTAGACTGATGAATGTGTAATCAGTAGTATGTGGTGGTTGTGTTCCAATGTGCAGATATAGTTTAACAGACAGCTTTACAAACTGTATGCAAACAGGTGTCCACAGTACTACAAGTATTTGAAAATCTGAATGTGTATTGACATTCTAAAGATGTGCATAGTATATCACACAACATTTGTTATCAATTTACATAGTGTAGTTGATATACTTGTCAACAAGCACCGAGAGACCAGGGTTGCAGTGCACTGGGGAGGTAACACATGGCTGCATTGTACATATGTGACATATTCTTAGACTGGGCCTTCATTTTTTTATGTTTTCACAAATAGTTTCATGTCACGATGACTAAATGGACAGTAAACAAAAGTAATATATGCTATTATTTACTTTGCCTAGAGCAATGGCAAGCAGTGGGTTTACAAGATGGCTGGCAAATTGCACATGTGGGATACACATTCCTTCTACCTTCCCTGTTTGCATGTAGTTAAGTAGTGTGCAAGCTTGAGGCTCATTGCTAAAATTCTGAGAGTACTGAGTGGATGAAACACACCTGCTGCAGCAAGTGTAAATGCATTAACACATTTCTTTTTGAGCCCAGATGATACTGGGTTTGAATCCAGGTGTATGTAATAATTAATAGTAATAATGCAATGAAACTATTTTCTTTATACTACAATCATCACATGTTACTGTGTTTTACCTTAGTGCAGCCTGTTTAAGCAGCATTGTGCAGAGGTAAACTGCATCACTGAAGAGCTGTTCATTGTCGCTTAGCATTGGTGCATGATGCCAAACTCCATGCAAACACAGAGGCCAAAAAGTAAAGGGCTCCATTGGTTTTCTTGGTACTTGTGTGTGATTCTATTTTTTGACCAGATTATAGGTGTTGAAATGGGATAGATAGGAAGGTGGTGAAATGGGGATCAAGCACGGGGAAGAAGAAAGGAAAAGAAATACAGGCATGTGCAGGAGGGAGGTAGGAAAGAGCCATAGCTATCCATTTCTTTAACAGTGTAAACTGAAAATAATGTTAATATACTAGGTTCCTTCTTAATAAATTTACCAAAAACATTATTTTGCATTTATCAACACTAAAATTAATGCCAATATTATTGGCCCAAGATGAATTTTCTGACATATATTTATTTATATTGGTATAATAATTTCTAGAAGTTAAGATGAACTTTAATTTACAATCATCCACATAGTTGTTCATCCAGCCATGATTTATGGCAGGAAAATAAGCAAATTCAATATTAAATAACAAAGTGCCTGACACTGAGCCTTGATGGACATCCACAGTTATGCAAGAAGGAAAAGAACTTGATCCAGGGACTGCTACAACTTGTTTTCTGTCAAACAACCATTCTATAATCCAATTCATTAAATACGGATTTAAATGATCTTTTATAAGAGTATCAAAAATTCAGATATGCGGAAGAGTATCAAAAGCCTTAGCTAAATCTAAACAGATAACAGCAGGCATTCCATATTAAAGTAAAAAAGATAAAAAGCACTTTGACACAGCAGAAAAAGGCAACTAATTTAATCACAACAGGTTAGCACTTTCACGGTCACTCAAACAACTGCTTCATCAGCAAACATTTCATAAAACAGTCAGTATTTAAAAAACTATGCACCAATGAGAATGCCATACTAATTAACTATCTTATACAATTTAAAGCAAAACAACATATATAAAAAAGCATATAAAAATATATATAAATAACTATAAATCCATAAGTTAATGTTTCAAACATCTCTGACGTAAAAATGGTTTCAAATAAACCATATCATTAACACCTGGATATGTATCAGCTTTAAAATCCATTTTTGCTCAATGGCTTCAGTCTTATTACAAATATCACCACCTCTCTTGCCTTCATTTATTAGTTCCAATACAAAAAAACTTAAATTCATGACTTATGCCATTACATTCTACATGTTTAGCTAAATGTTTGTGTCTTTCGGCTTTTCCCGGTTAGGGGTCGCCACAGCGGAACTCCGGTCCGCTAATGATTGGTAGTAGATTTTTACGTGCTGGCTTGCCGGGCCTAACGCACAACCTTCAATGAAAGAACGCCCATTCACGCATGTCTAAATATGTTTTTAAGAATGTTTTTTAAATATTAACTGTTTTACGAAATGTTTGTCTGATGAAGCGGTTGTTTGAGTGACCGTGAAAGCGCTAACCTGTTGTAATTAAATTAGCTGCCTTTTTCTGCTGTGTCAAAGTACTTTTTATCTTTTTTATTTCTAATTCATTTTATTTGCACTTCATATCTTCTGGGATCTTTTTACTTAACTTTTGTTGTTTGCAGTCTTAATTGTTCCTGGAACATGGCAGAAGGCGCTGCAATAGAGTTGGATTATAACCCTGGTACTTCAGTACAAAAATCAAATGGGCATCACCTAGAAAGGATTTTGATGTTACAGCGGAATCCTTTGCTTGAAGTCAGAATTGATCCTGTGGCTGGTGAGGATACTAATTTCAATGTTAATGAAATGTATGAACGCAAGTATAGAGAGTTAGAGAACAAACTCTATAAGTTCAAACGTCTACAATGGCAAAGGGTGCATCTAGAGGCTGAACTGCACCTCAAAATAGTTCAGAGAGGTTTACGTGTACTCGATATGCCAACTTATGGAGACACGTATCTGGAACTTTTGAAAAGATGGCAGAACTTAAACTTGAGTTTTAGCAGTGCATATATGAAATTACTGATAGACTTTTTTACCCCACTTGAACAAGAACTAGCAGCAGATATTTGTTTGCTGCATGCTGATATCCTGACTGAATTCTCTAATGATGTTATACTTGATAAACTTGACATTCTGCATGATAGTATTACTGGTTATGATAAAAGACTACTAAATGTTAAGACCAAGAAATTAGAGATGTCACAGATTTTGAGAGAGGTGCCGTCTTTATCTGGCCGAGACAACAGTTCTCTAATAGAGACATCAATGGTAATGTTTCAGTAGCTCCGAATGGAGGGACAGTGACTACTATGCAGAAAGTACCTGCGTCTCCAAATGTTAATCAAATTCATGACCAAATCATTGATTTGGTAGGGGGAACTGAGCGATCGTTGAATGAGCAGACAGGAAACGCTTTTTTACATACTGTGAGTGTGAGTAGCAGTTCAGTGGAATGAGTGGTAACGTCTTTTGATAAAATACTGTCAGCAGAAACGTCGAGTTCTGTTTTAAATATTCGATCAGCCACGAATCTGGGTACATCAAGCGGAACTATTAGTAAGGTACCAGGAAAATTGTTGAATGAACATCACCATTTGTCCCTATCAGAACCACTTCCCTACAAGCCAACACCACAAGGGAATCACTCGCTGAGCAGAGGGAGAAGGGGACGTGTACGGCAGAATTCGCAAACTGTGAATCAAACTGTTTACAAGAACACAAGGAGTGCAGTAAGGAAGATTTGATTGTTAATTTGTCTTCTTTACAGTTAACTGATGCACAACAAAGAGTGCTTATTAAAGGGCTGACTTTCATTCCCTCACAGAAGTCAAATATTGTTGATGTATTGTTGAATTTGAAAATGTTTGCTAGACAGTTGAATCTGAGGGTTGAGTTTGGCACTAATAATAATTATTCAAGCCGTTGTCCTTTTAAAAAACCCAGCACTTATATTCCTAAACCACATCCCAGTGTTGAAGCTTTCATTAAGGTTTGTGAAGAGGATATTAGGAAATGCTTTGATAATGAACGTAAATGTAAATTTTTAAATTTAACTAGAGATAAAAATGATGCGTTAACGGAACTTAAAAATTTGAAAACAATATATTTTCATCCTGCAGATAAAGGAGGGGGAGTGGTCCTACTAGATAGAGATAAATATGTTGAGAGCATGCTTCAGCTCTTGAGTGATTCTGACACTTTTGTTACTATTTTTAAAGTTACGGTTAGAACACTTATTGAGAAAGTTTTGTTTCTCATCTTTGATTTGTTGATTTCTAGAGTCATTAAAGAGGATTTGTTTAACTATTTTAGTGTAGATAATCCAAATATCCCCTTAATATATGGTTTGCCTAAACTACACAAAAGTCTGATAGATCCACCTATGCGTCCGATTGTGTCCAGGAGAGGCTGGGTCACTCAGCCTCTCTCTATTTTTGTAGACAAGATGCTACAACCTATTGTTAATCAACAACCTATTATTTTAAGGGACACAAAAAATTTTCTAGAAGAACTGTATAGAGGGACTGCAGGATTGGATAGCACTAGAGAGTTATTACTTGTTACCCTGGACATAGGCTCATTGTTTACGGTCATCCCCAATGAATGGGGTATTGAGAATATCAGGACTATGCTTAATGGTATGAAATGTTATTCAAATGATAAGGCTTTTCTTATTTGTGAGTTACTTGGTATCATCCTTGATAACAATGTATTTATGTTTGGTAATGACTATTACCTGCAGAAAGTTGGCGTGGCTATAGGTACGTCTTATGCCAGTAGCTATGCCAGCTTAGCTTTAGCTCAATGGGAGTCTGAAATAGGGATTTTAGCTCATTCTAGGGTGCTTTGGTATAGACATTTTGTTAACAATTTTTTTTTGTTATGGGAAGGTGATGGAACTAGTCTATCTGAATTTATAGACTGGTTGCATTCTACCACTTCATTTTTGAGGTTTACCTATGAATATTCAGTGGAAAAGGTAAGCTTTTTAGATGTTTATATTAATAGGAAATACATAGGTGGCTTTAAAACATCTCTATATAGGAAAAAGATTAGAAAAAATACTTTACTACATAAAGGTAGTATGCATCCATGGCATGTGTCCAGGAATGTGCTTAAAGGTCAATTCCTTAGGATGATGAGAATACATAGCGATAAACATGATTTGTTACAAGCTTTTAATACTTTGAAAATAGACTTTCTCAGCAGGGGATATTCTGAGAGAGAAGTTAATAACTGCATAGATCAAGTTATGAAAAAAAGGCACAGCATAGGTAAACCTTATTTTTCAGAAAAATCGTATCCAGATGTGGTTGAGCGATCTGATAGCAACAATATGAATATGAGGTTTTTGCTAACCTATGCAAGTGATGTCAATATATTCTGTGATGTTATTAGGAAACATTGGAATATTCTATACTCAGATAATAAGCTGAGATAACGTATTTCTCAGACTCCACTGTTCTCTTTTAAGAATAACTTGTCTTTAAAGAAACAACTTTGTCATAGTAAAGATGATGTTGTAGTACTAGAATCACAATGTAAGGGTACATATCCATGTAGACATTGCCGTGTCTGTAAACTTCTATGTAGTGCCCCCCAGTTTAGACATCCCTTTCATGACTGCTTTGTTGAGTTTCCTTTTTATGCTGATTGCACTAGTCGTAATTTAGTTTATTACTGTTTCTGTACAGTTTGTTATGTTTTCTATGTTGGTAAGACCAACAGGTCCCTTAGAGAACGTGTGTTAGCATATCTTGGGGATATCAGTAATAGGAAGAATACTAATGCATTAGCTAAACATGTAGAATGTAATGGCATAAGTCATGAATTTAAGTTTTTTGTATTGGAACTAATAAATGAAGGCAAGAGATGTGGTGATATTTGTAATAAGACTGAAGCCATTGAGCAAAAATGGATTATCCTTTTTAAAGCTGATACATATCCAGGTATTAATGATATGGTTTCTTTGAAACCATTTTTACGTCAAAGATGTTTGAAACATTAACTTATGGATTTATAGTTTTTTATATATGTTTTTTATAAGCTTTTTTATATATGTTTTGCTTTAAATTGTATAAGATAGTTAATTAGTATGGCATTCTCATTGGTGCATAATTTTTTAAATATTGACTGTTTTATGAAATGTTGACGAAGTGGTTGTTTGAGTGACCGTGAAAGCGCTAACCTGTTGTGATTAAATTAGTTGCCTTTTTCTGCTGTGTCGAAGTGCTTTTTATCTTTTTTATTTCTAATTCATTTTATTTGCACTTCATGTCTTCTGGGAACGTTTTATTTACTTTTGTTGATTCCATATTAAAGTGCATTGGTAAATACCATGGCTGAGCCTGAAGTTGGTCAATACTGATCAGTGCACCTCCCCGATAGACAAATATAAATAAATAAACATGGTCATAAAATTCTGCTAATTTTGTTAAGGTAGATTTACCAATAATAAAGCCATGTTTATTATTTGTACTATAAGTTCCACTAAACACCTTTCATAACACTTCCCCAGTATAGATGTCAAACTAATTGGGCAGTAATTATTCAAGTCAGTTGTTTTACTCTTCTTGTGTATAGGAGTTACTAATGATAATTTCTACGAAATGGGAACAGCACAAGTTCTGAGCAGTGAATTAAATATATGGAAAAGAGGAACAACTAAATCACCCTTTATTTCTTTTAACAATACTGAAGGAATACCATGTTACAAAGACTCTTTAGCTAGACAGTAAAGTTTACCAAGTCACTGATGTTTTTTGGAAATAAGGCATCATTAGATCTGCCAAAGAATGGGCATTCACAGGAGAATATAATAATAATGACAGCTAAAAAAGCTATAATTAAATGATGTCATAACTAGGAGATAGAAATCCAAAGATATGCCAACTGTTGGGGAGGTAGCCAGGTAGGTGAGATTGTGAATGAAATAGAATGGAAGAAGAGCAGGATTTAAAAAAAATATTCATAGCAAAAATATATTTTTATGGTTACCACAATACACATATAAGGACATTATAATTTAGTATTTAACAAGGATATGTGATTTTTATTAATCATGTTAAAGAATGATCCAGGCAAGCAAACATAACTGTGCTTCTTCCTAGGTGATGGTACTTAGTACAGAATGGAATTATTCTGGAGCTGTGTTGAATGAAAAAACAAATAAATAAAAATACCAATGAAGCCTTATGATGTTGTGGACAATTAAAATATGATTATGCTGAGATGGTTGTAATGTTAAAATGTATATTTTTGCTTTTCCTGTTCTATCAGTTTATATGATGTTACTAGTTTCTATGCTTACAGCTAAACTCACTCATGTAATACTATTCAGATTCTTTGCAACTCTATCTGATGATATTAGCAATGTACCCACATAAGTTAATTGGAATCTAAATTGAAAAATATTATTGTATTCAATACCATATAACTATATAACAGGTCTACACTCTTTTTGTCAAAAACTACTTACAGCGAATGGCTGCTCATCAAACAGCCGTTCAATGAACGTTCACATGAGCAAATGTTTTTCATAGGGAAGGAAATTACTTGTCCACCACAGTGACCATACACACACACACACACACACACACACACACACACACACACACACACACACACACACACACACAGCATTATTTCAAACCTACCAGAAGGTAGACACTATGCCCCCCACCCCACCCCCAATGTGGGGGGCTGTGCTCCCCACATCCCCCTACTTATATATACCAACACCAAGATCACACTACAGTGGGGGAAAAGGACACATTTATAATGATGGGCAACTATGTTTACTATGAAAAATGCTCACTGATGTGAACTTTCGATGAACAGCTGTTTGGTGCATTGTGTTTGATGAACAACTATATAACATGTCATGCCAATGCACTATTTTGCTGTTATTTATTGTTAGTGTAAGACTAAGGGTGGTAGTCATAGTCATTTTGTTAATGTAAGACTGGGGTGATATTCATAGTCATTAAGTAGACACCTTATGGCTATTTACACTGTCCGCGAATGAAAGCAAGTCACCCGCGATTCATAGAGGCCAATTACGCTAAAGTGCAATGGCCTCAAATTAGTTTATGCAAACAAAGTGATAAGGAGATTCAAATGACATATGATGTAACTCAGCATATACTAATGAAGCAGTATCTTGCCTGTTTGTGATTCATAATGGGATTTTGTGTTTTTCCTCACCGTGTGAAGATATGTTATATAAAATGGAGTCTCAATAAGCCTATCTACTTAGCAATCCATGAAAATGCTGCCACTTGTTGTTAGCCTTGCTATGTCTACGTGCAAGGTGCTGTTCTTGATTGAGCCAAAACCACATGCACTCAACAGTACTCAGCAATGAAGAAAGCAGTGATATAGGCACAGGATAACTCATTATAACTTTAATAATCAGGAAATACTTGACAGGTTCAGAATGGAAAGGGATGTTATAATGGTCTTAGTGGGTATGTATAAACACAAGAGGGGTACTGGAGGAATGAATGGACTTCCTATCGCTGTGGATACTAAGGTACATAATTGCCCTCACTATACTTCCACGGTAACCTTCCAGAGACAGACTGGGGACATGTTGGGGATTTTACAGGCTTCTGGCTTGAGGATACTGCATATACTCTTGTCAGTGTGGATCAGTACATATATTTCCTGGTGTCACCTAAGGATTGACACAGGACTATGTATGCTTTTTATGGGATGGCATGTTTCCCTGAAGTAGTAAGTGTGCTAGATTGCAACCATGTTGCAATTAGGGCCTCTTTTGCTTCATAAGGGGGCTATGAATGCAATAGGAAGGGCTTCTATTCCATCAGTTCCCAGGTAATGTGTGATACACAGGGCTACATCACCAAGTCTCTGCCTAGCATCCTGGCAGTATATATGATTCCCATATCTAGCACACAAGCTCACTTTACTGCCTCTTCCTGCATGGTAGGATGTACAGTGGCCACCTTGTTGATAAGGCAAATAGTGTTTTTTTTTATTTATTGTATTTAAATTGTTATTCATGGTAAAATGTATTGCTGAATACTAAGACACCATTTATTTGTTTTCTTTATAAACCCCATTTTCTTTATCTCTCGATTTTTGTTCTTCTTTTTCAAGTAATGCTGATTATCCCCTGGAGCCATGGCTCGTTATGCCAATAAGAAATCCAAGTGGAGCTGCAGAAGAGACCTATAACACATCCCATCCCAAACCCATATTTTCATCGAGAAGGTCTTTGGCCTCTTGAAGAGCTATTAAGGTGCCTGGATGAGTTTGGGAGTGCCCTTCAATATGACCCAGCTACTGCATGCAGAATGTTTACTGCATGTTGCAGTAAACATCCTGCATGCAGTAGCTGGGTGCAGGATGTTTACTGCATGTTGCAGTCTGCACAATAGGTCATGCATGGGTCTGGTGGTTAAGTGGCTCATCCTGTCACTATAGCTTCCCATTGTGGTCCCACTATGACTAATGATGACCAGCCAACAACAGTAGTAAGGCACACTGTGCGGCAGGCTCATGCACAGCATATCTGCACAGGTAAGAGGTACCATCTAGTCCAGAACTATGGATCATGACATACAGATTTCTTGTAAAAAACACATAGAGTATAATTAATTTATGCAGTGATATATGTGGGCTATGATGTGTGGTGCATGGTCTGCTGCCTCTATTCATCTGGCATTCTCTCTCATCTTACAGGGTCATAGGTTCATAGGTATGTACTAGGCTAACAACCACAAGGGCCTTTTTAAGCCAAGCCATGCATCTGAAATCTCTGACAAGTTCTGATACCCTTGATAAGTGTAAGCAGGGGCCTGGGAGATGAACCTTAAAATATATATTTTTTTTAGTATTTCATAACAGTTACTCATATTATTGTTTGTAAAAGTCATGCTTGAGTGCTCACTGATTCCTGTTTGGTGATGTCATAAGGCATCATATAAACATTAATCACATTTTTAACTGTTTTGCAAAATGAATTGTTTACAAGTGGTGTACATAACCATGCATGTACTGTTATTTCAGTATTTCATCCAAATGATTTTTTTTTAACATTTTGCAATTTATTATCAGATTAAAATATGTTTTGTTGAGATGCTACACATATTATTTTTATTTTGTCATACACAGTGATTTGTGACATCAGAGACAAAAAATATCATAATGTGTGCAGTGGTGAGGGTGAAGTGGTAGCAGTGTTTGTTTAAATGCCAGGATAGTCATTTAAATATATAATTTTCTCATTACTGTGTTTCCATGAAAAGTTGTGTACTAGTACTTTTCAGGCATAGGTAACTGCCACCTATTGGAATGTTACTGCATAGAGCACTGGTGATAATGACTGCAATTTCATGTTATATAACACAGATTTCTTTCCACAGTTCCCTGAGGTTCTAAGCAGTGCTATTACAAAGATATAATACATACAGTTGTTGTGAAGTGTCCCAGCCCCCCCCCAGCATTTTTTGTGATATGAAAAACCAAAACCAACTTGAACTTACAGATAACAACAACCAAAAACAACACAAAACATATTTTGTTCACTACTGATGTCGTGTCACTTTTCACGTGTATCCCACACAGGGTTGCCAGACGTCCCTATTTGAGCGGGACTGTCCCGAGATCAGCAGCCTGATCCCGTGTCCCGCACTGCCAGTTTAAATCCCGGGCAGCCTCCGCTTTTTTTTTTTTTTTGATTGGCCCGTATACCGGCATACGGGCCAATCAGAAATCGCTAAACACAGAGCTTCTTGTGTTTAATGCGGAACATCGCAGTTCCGCATTAAACAGAAGTAGCTCCGTGTTTAGCGATTTTTGATTGGCCCGTAAACCGGTATATTGGCCAATCAAAAAATCGCAAAACAGAGCTACTTCTGTTTAATGCAGAACTGCGATATTCCGCATTACACAGAAGAAGCTCCGTGTTTAGCGATTTTTGATTGGCCCGTATACCGGTATATGGGCCAATCAAAAAAATCGCAAAACAGAGCTACTTCTGTTTAATGCAGAACTGCAATGTTTCACATTAAACAGAAGTAGCTCCATGTTTAGCGATTTTTCATTAGCCCGGGCCAATCAAGTAAAAAATAAACACAGAGCTACTATTGTTTAACGCGGAACTCTGATGGTCTGCATTAAAGACCCTGGCGTGGAAGACTTTTTTTTTTTTTTAGTCTTCACTTTTGTTTGTCCCTACATGGCCAGTCGAAAATTTGTCAACCCTGATCCCATATGATGTTGGTGTAGAATATGTGAGACAGATTGTGGTAAAATTTTCTAATTTTTCTAACAACAAGTGTCATTTTTGTTGTGATTTGATAGATGTTTTGTTAAAAAATAATTATTTTACTTTTAATAACAAAGTTTATAGACAGAACAGAGGAGTTGCCATGGGGTCTCCAGCTGCTCCCTCTTTTGCAAATATTGTGGTTGGATGGTGGGAGCATGTATTTCTAAAGCCTATTTTGAAAAAGCATCATGTTATGTTTTTTAAAAGGTTTGTGTATGACTTGTTTTTTATCTTAGAGGGTGACTTTAACAAAGTGAATGAGTTCATTGTTTAAACTCTGGTTCTGAATTTTTGAAGTTCACCTTAGGTGATGTGGGTTTAAAGGTGAACTTCCTTGATGTTTCTTTGGAATGGGTAATAGAA
This sequence comes from Protopterus annectens, assembly GCF_019279795.1. Classification (NCBI taxonomy): domain Eukaryota; kingdom Metazoa; phylum Chordata; order Ceratodontiformes; family Protopteridae; genus Protopterus; species Protopterus annectens. The sequence continues at coordinate 365,669,609 of NC_056735.1, forward strand.
AGGTATAAATTTGTTAGTATAATTCACCACAAAAGACCTCTGCTAACAGTTATTTGCACTACACTAGTCTTCATTCGCAATTTATGAATGATAACATTCCTAGAGGTCAATTTATTAGGGCTAATTGAATGACTAGTGAAGATAGTGATTTTCTGGATGAAAATGAGTTCATTATTTCCCTTTTTTTTGGAAAGAGGATATTGTGAAGAAAAATTAAGAACAGACAAATTTGTTATGGATAATCAAATGACATATTATGCGTCTATATTACATGTTTCTTATAGTTTTCAAAAACTATGAACAGGGGCAATGCATCTATGTTAACGAATTATGTAGGTTTGGTAATAAAATATTTTGTAATTTGAATATGACTTTGGACAGTGGACCTATTAGAGGCATTATACAAGACAATTGGAAGGTAATCAGGACCTTTATATGATAGTTGGCTCCCCATCCCCAATTTTTATATAGGAACCATTATAATTTAAAATCACTTTTTTGAAAAAGTAAAAGCTACAGAGAAAGTAACAATTTTTTTTATACTAATAAGCCTTGTGGTACGTTTAAATGTGGATGTTGAAGTGCATGTAGGTATATTTTGGAGGGACCTTTTGTGAACCTATTACATTTGCCACACACCATACGAGTGCCGGGCCATTTCAACTGTAAAACCAAGGATGTGGTTTACATAGGGATTTGTTTATATTGTACTGCGTTTTTACATAGGGATGACCAACCATGCTTTTTGTGCAAGGATTAAAGAACATTACTATAGTATTAAAAAGAAAGATAGCAAGAATGCTTTTTATAAGCATACTTTGAAGTGTCTTAATTTCAACAAGTTCTTGTTTTCTGTATTAGAACAGGGAGTACATTATCTGAAGGGTGGGGATTTTAAGACAGAGTTAGAACAAAAAGAAGCCCTTTGGCAAATCAAACTTAAGTCTGATCAAGTACCTGAGTTAAATGATGTAGCCAACATTAAATGTTTTTTAAAAAATCGTAGGGTATATCTGAGTAAGTAAGTTTTAATTGAAGTATGCCTTTTTAAATGGCTTAATGCATGATGTCATTTAATTGTTTGATTAAAGTTTATCTTTCATTGGTTAATAGACATATTTAAACTAGTGGCATTTTTTGTTGATTTTATCATTGTTTTCTGATGAAGTTTTAGATGAAAGCGGAGAATAAACCGTTGTTTATGCTAATATTTTGTGCCTCCTTTTCTCAGTCATTTTTTGTGATATGTTCTTCCCCTTCTAGTTAAACTATTCAATAGTGTTTATGAAGGTGAAATTGTAGATAACAGAATTGTCAAAGTTATTTCACAGTAGTTTAAGATCAAATGACTTATACACATCTCCTAAGGTTAGGCTAGGTGACAGTGAAAGTGATTTTGAAGAGGGTCTAGTTGGTTTGAGGCCTTGACCTAATTGATGAAGATGACCCTGCAGACACTGATCTGACAGTACTTCGTGAACATGATCAGGACCTTAAATCAGAGGTTCTGGTAGGTACAGATGAACGCCGATGAGGCCTGCATGAAATGTGTTGTGATTGTCCTCCCTGACTAGTTACATGTGATCTGCCCCCATGGTCCAGAGAGTACCCTGACCTCTCCCCCTTGCAAGAGTGACTCTCACTCAGGTAAGTCCTAACTAGTGTATGAATGGAGACGGCCATAGATACCTGGTGTGCCATCATACTACACATCAGTGTGATTATGGCACTATCCCTACTCTCTGCTATTTCACAGTAGTACTGGAAATCCTCATAAATACCCTGGATGGCTCTGACCATTTCCAGCTGACTCTCTGTGCAGTGCTCTGAGCACTAATAGTGTCATGGAACATTTGCTGTCCAGCAGCCAATGCCTTTTGTGTTTCCTGGAGTAGCTGTAACAAATGTCTGCACCTGCCTTCCCTTTGTAAAGGTGCCATTTTGGACACTGTAACCACTAAATACCTGCCATCATCATCATCAAAGTGTTCACCTGGATGTGGAGATACTGGTACAGAGGTATATGGTTGTCCTTCCTGTACAAGCTTGAGTGCAATATCTGCATGTGCTTGACTTTCAGATGCACTATTACTTATCGCAGAGTTACTAACATGTTGTGGGGTGTGAGATCCTGTAATTAAACATGGAAACTCTTTGCCACTTTCCTCATAACCAAAAAACATTCTCCTGATGATATTCTCCAGAGTCAATGGTATGGTGGAACTGTTTCTTTCTAATACTGACCCTGTAAAAAAATTATTTGAAAACAATACTCAACGAGACAGCATACACTGTTGTATGCTTATTAAGGGGGTGTGGGGGACACTTAACATGCACACTGCCTTCATTGTTATTCTGTGTTGATGTAGAAGGTCCACCTAGTAATTGCAATTGTCATTTGTTTAATGTAATCATTCATTGTCAGCATTCAAGTCTCTATATGAATATATGGTACTCTTTTTAAACCTACCTTCATGAGCAGACAAGTTTTACTGCTGCAGATGTTATCATCCAGTGTCCACACAACCTCTTATTATTCCAGTACCATCATTGTCTGTGTTAACCTCATCCCCATGGATAGAGAGAAGGTATTCCTCTTTTGTTGTGCTAATTGTGTTAACTGGATAATTGTTGGAGGTCCCACCAACCCTGTACTGGACTGGGTAATTGCATTCTCCTTGCCTTGCTTCTGGCATGTCCTAGCATATAATTAGCCCTCTTCTTACACTGTGTTAATGTGTGATTTTGCCACCCAGTGTATTAATGTTGAGGATAACTTGATTCCAGGCTTTTGTCTTCTAGCTCATTTGGGCCCCCTTTTACTAAACAGACATTTCCCATATGTCCTAAGGGCTGCCATGACGCTGCAATTTTCCTCGCAGCTGGAGTTATCCTTTCTCTGCCTTGATTGCTTGTTTCACATCATTACTGCATATTAAAAAAAGAAAAAAGGCTGCCATCGTGCACACAAAAAAAAAATGGATGTAATCATCATTCAAACTGCACAAAAATGACCATATATGCCTGCCAGCCTTAAAAAAGTTAGGCAACACAAAACAATTGTATACACACTGCACACTTCTCCATGCCATGCACAAGTCCTTTACAGTCATACATGTGACTATGTCCATAAATTATACACACACAAATATTGTATTCTAGAAGATATCCACCATGCCTCTAGGAGATGTAGCAGACTAAAACTTTATCTATTTATATATTTATTTAACTCTTCATTTATAAGTTCATTCATTCATGCAATTAACTTTTGTTTAATAGTAAGTGTACTGGTCCAATGACTCTTTTCAATCATTACCCAGGCCAAAGGCAGGCTAGCAACAGCTAGAAGTATGTAGATTAATTGACAATATAGCATGCAAATTAAACAATACAGGCAGGTGAAGTTGTGCTACAGCATTATTTGCAGTACATTCACAGAACATAAAACAAAGACTTTTTAACAGATTCACCCCTACAATGTCATATAGTCTTAATATTTTTCATTCATATGTGACAGAAATGTTTACTACTGGATGTGACGTCCCTTCTCTAGGCCAACTGATCAAGAAGCCTCAATCCTCAACACTGACACTGGTGGGGGAACATTCACTTAGAATAAAAATAGATATACACAGTATTTTCAAATGCAGCTCTCTGCACCAAGTACCATTTCCCTTAAGAGCACACAGTGAACACACTCCAGTCCTAGGGCTGGACTCTTTCTCTCTATCCAGGCCCCAAATAAGAATCCACACTGACCACTAAGGAGCTCTATGTCCCTGTTCCAAGTAGCTGGCACAAACACACCTGCGCTCTTAACAGGGTATCCAATTTTTCTGAGTAAAATTAATACTAATAAAAATGGTAATGTTGACCGAACAGGAAAACTTTCAGGACCATGATGCCACAGCATCACTAAATAAATATAAGTACTCTCAAATGTTAATATTTCCTAAAATGACCAGCCACAATGAAAAGTTTAAATATATTTAATAAGAAATAAAATAATATGAAAATACTGTATATCTATTTACGATAAACACCAGAGTTTCAGCCACCGGAAATATTAAAAATAACACAGAAGGAAAGATTCACACAGATACAGGAAAAACAATACTTAACTAATCTCACTATATTTTCCTGACTGATCTAAAGAATTAAAGGCAAGGTGATGTGGATGAGTGGTCTTTCTTGTCATGTTTCACAAACAGACTGCCCTGAGACTTTTGTCTCATCTAGTACTAAAGCATCATTTCAGTGCTGAATTACAGAATGACATCACATATGGTCACCTAACTCTGTGGTTCCCACACTACCCACCTTATAGAAGCTGAGCCAGGATCTTGCACATATGTGTCACAATGCACACACATAGGGCTTTCCTAAGATGTCTTACAGCATCTGGAAGCTATAAAACCATTTTCAACACTTCCACCCTTCCAGGGTAGCAATTAGTTCACCACTAAGGATTCTTACTCCTTGTGGATTCCAGGGGTACCGCTCTGTATGCAAACAGCAGATGGGGCAATATTTGTCCCACTCTCTCTTTTAAACTGGTCTGCAAATGACCTTACCATGGTCTTTAATGAAGAGTTTAACTTCTCTACAAGACCATTAGTCTGGGGGTGGTCTTTAGGTGCTTCACCCTATAGTGCTTGAACAGACAAGCCAGCAGGTCTAACATGCAACTGGTACCTCTGTCAGTCAATATTTCTCTCAGTAAATCTACCCTGCTAAAAATCTCTAACAAAGCATTTACCACCTTCTCTGCCTCGATGTAGGGCAGAGCCACCACCTCAGAGTATCTAGCAGCATTATCTACTACCACCAGGATATACTTCTTCCCTGTGGAACTTGCGGTACTCAGAGGCACCACAATATCCATAGCTACCCTCTGAAATGGCTCCTCAATCACAGGCAAAGGCATCAAAGGAGCTTTAATCTTGTCTCCTGCCTTGCCTATTTTTTGGCACTGCTCACAGTTCCTGCAGTTCCCCAGTATACCTCATTCTACAGGACTGAAATGGTTTAGTGATGTTTTAGTTAAAGAAGCGAAACTTACTTCCAACACCACAAACTTGTTGGTGGAGTTAATGGAACTAATCCTGGAAAATAATTTCATTTGTTTCAACAGTCATTTCTACAGGCAAAAATCAGGTGTTGCAATGGGGGCAGCCTGTGCCACAGTTTATGCAAACATAGTGTTGCATAAATGGGAAAACACATATATTTTTGGCACAGAGTGGGCACAGTACATCAAGCACTATGTCAGATTTCTTGACGACATTTGCCTTGTATGGAGTGGTACTAGGGCAAATATGGAAGAATTTCTTCATTATATCAACAGCACTACTTCTTTTCTAACCTTTACACACTCATTGAGTTTTGACAGCTTGAATTACTTGGATGTGCACTTGGTTAAAGATAAAGTTAACAATAGGTTCATATCAAGTGTGTTTAGGAAGCCCACCTATTCAAATGCTTTTTTGCATTTTAAAAGTAACCACCCTGAATACCAAAAAAGAGGCATAGTCAAGGGGCAATTTATCCGTGCCTCCAGAATGTGCAACACAAAGCAGGTGTTTATGGAGGAAATTAGGTTCCTAAAGAAAGATTCTTTGAAAGAGGGTATCCAAGCCTTCTTGTTGAAGAGCTAGCGACAGAAATTATTAGGTGCAGGGAAACAAAATATCCACCTCTCCTAGACACTACGGGCACATCAATATGCCAAGTGGGCAGTAGCCTGCAGAATAAGGAACAAAAAGGATACATCCATACTTTTAGTATTGATTATGAGGTTGTGGAAAACAGTGTAAAGAAATACTGGCCGATCCTAAGACTGGACGACAGGTTGGGTAATATGATTCCAGAGTTTCCTAGATTTATTAGACGTAGGGGTACCAATTTAAAAGAAATGCTAGAGATGAATCAGAACAAACCAATGGCAAGTAGTGATAATAAAAAAGAAGGCATATACAAATGTGGAATGTGCAAGCAATGCCCGGCTATATTCAATGGACATAGGTTATATTTACTATCAAGAAAATTCCTATATAAACCAAGGGGCCATTATAATTGCAATGCCAAATTTATTGTTTATTTAGGTTTATGTACTAGATGTAAAAGTTTCTACATAGGAAAGACTGAAAGAACCCTCAGAAGACGTATTTATGAGCATCAGTATGATATAATTAAGAAAAAGGAAACTAATGCTTTTTATAGACATTCCCTTTTTTGTCCCAACATGGAAATTAAATTCATTATTTTAGAACAGCTAAGGTTGGATGAAAGAGTGGGGGACTGGGGGTCTCTTTTAGAATATAAAGAGTTATTATGGCAGCTAAGACTAGATGCAGGAAGGAGACCAGGGCTCAATGACGTTTGCAGCATTAGCAGTGTCCTGAGGTTAAGGAAGGCTAAATTATGAATTTTTGGTTTACCAGTGTTTTCAGGGTTTCACATATAGAAATAAAATCTTGCTGAATAAACAGCACATTTTAATATTTTTAACATACTAGCATGTGTATAATATTGTTTTTTGAATATTGTTTTAACATTGCACAGTTTTAATATTGCATTTTTTAACACTGTATATTTTTATGGCAACCTGTAAGTACACCAACAATTGATTATTAAGTTTATGCATATACTTTGTTGGACATTGCAGTGAGTTGTGCTTAGCAATGGTCTGCCTGCAAGCAGGCTTTGTACCAGCAAGTAATTTGAAGGGTTAATTAGACCTTCTCTTTTACTAATTGAATTATTGGTCAAGCTTTGACTATGTATATAAAGAACAACCAGTTTGATTTTATTGTATCTTGAAAAAGCTCAGCACCAGGCTGAGCGAAAGCGCTTGAGGAGATTGTTGTTTGTTATTAAAGCAAGAAAGTTTTATGTAAGTTGCAGCCTTTCATTTTCTGCCTTGCGGAAGAAGGAATATCAGCATTTTATCAACTTTTTATTCTGGGCTTCCAGAGCCAGCTTCCAGGTTGTGGATCTGATTTGCTTTATTCCTGCAGTACCCTGTTACATCCCTTGGAATCCCAGGCCAATAAAAGTTCTGCATAATGTATCTCTTGGCATGCTTTATGCGCATATGACCTGCAAAAGGAATACCGTGGGCTATGGATAGAAGTGCCATACAGTAGACTCTGGGTACTACCAACTGCTGTATTACCTCACCCCCTAGCCCTGCCTCAGGGTTCCACTCTCTATATAGTAGCCCTTTGTTCCAATTTACAGAGTCCCCTTTTCCTTGAAGAATCAGGTGCCTCCCTAGCTACCTACCTCAAACCTTGTAATGTAGGGTCCAAGACCTGAGCCTGTCTCAGATCTACCTTTATGACCCTTCCCAACCACCCTTCCACAGGATCTGGTATCTTTTGACAATGGTGCCTCACTGTCAGCCTGGGTACTACCACTCACCTCTGCCCTAGCAGTCACCCTGTCCAAGGGAATATCAGTACCTACCAGCAGCTGTGGCTCACCTTCAGGCTCACATCTACAGGTAGCTCCCTCCCTGAAATAGCCACATCACCAGTCCCAGTTTGAGGTGTAGGGTCTTGTCTGGTTCTCCCCCAGGCTACCAGAACCACATGCCTGTCTCCACATCTGACTGCATGTAACCGCATGCACACAAGGTACTGCATTAGCAAAATCATTCCCTATCAAAACATTTGCATGGATATCCTCAAACACACCTACTTGCTTGATTCCTTTTCTACCCTCCCAGTCAATGTGAACCCTGGCCAGAGGTACTTGGAATGGGGTCCCACCAAAAGCTTGGACTGGAGTGGACTGACCAAGCAAGTACTACTCCTCTTTAACCACTGCAGGCTTCACAATGGTTATGTTAGGCTGTGTCTCTATTAGCAGTGGTCTGTCTTCCATCCACTAAGACAGGATACACACTCCGATGATAGTCTGGTACCCTGTTGTCTCCATACAACTTACTACTGGCATTCTGTTATTCCCACTTGGTAGCTCCCCCACCTTTTGCTCCTCATCTTTGTTTAGTGGACATCTGTATGCTACATGGCCCCACTGGTTACATTTAAAACATCAAAACCTTGATCCTGGTCATGTACCTGAACTAGTGGCTTCCCCTGTTACTGGTGGACTCTGTTGGTGTGGTTTAGGTTGCCCACCATGGGTTCCCTTAAATCCATGTGGAGCACTGGGTATCCCCTTCTTGTACTGTGATGCTTTGCTTGCTAAGTGGAGATGCCCTTTTTACACTCCCAGTCCACCAACCAGATTCTCATATCCTCAGGCAAAGTGCAAAGGGCTTGTTCCCTCACCAAAGGGACTGCCAGCCTTTCAAAAGTGGTGACTTGACACCCACTCACCCACCTATGAAAATAAGTGCTTAACTCAGCAATATTGTCACATACACTTTCATCTGCCTTGCGTCTATGCTCACAACACTTTTTTCTGTAAGCTTCAGGTGTTAACTTAAAACATTCCAATAAACATTGTTTAACGTTATCTTAGTTTAAACAATCAATATCAGACAATTTAGAAACAGCGGTTACAGTTTTACCATGGAGTAAGGGGGTCAGGAACCGTACCTAGCCCTTGGTCAACATTATACTGTTTACATACTCTTTCAAATATATGAATAAAACTATCAGAATCATCACCCTCTATAAATTGTGGAAGAAATTTACTGACCTTTATTGCTTCTGCGGTTCAGTTATTCCCTTCCCCATTACCTCCATGACCCTGACAAAGAGTGAGCATCTCCCTCTCATGTTGGCACGGTTTCTCATTTTCTTTGGCCTCCAAATGCTGCAGTCTCTCTGGTGATTCTAATTCCATATGTTTTCCCTGCCACAGCCTCTCCACTGATTCTAATTCCAAATGTTTGGCCTCCAGCTCATATCTCTTTAACTCCAGATGGGTTTTTAAGTCCTCTGAGGAAAAGGTGAACTGTCCTGTTTCTGAGGGCTGCAAATCCCCATTACTAGACTGGTTGTCTTCCTGGTTGCTGGTCCATGCTGCAGCTGTGATTAAGGCTGAAATCATTTCCTCTTTAGTCAGGTTGGCAATCATTAGTCCTTTGGATTTGCACATGATTGCCAACTGGTTCACTGTCATCTTGCCATAATCCTCTGCTGACATCTTTGCCTGCTTTCCTGACTAAACTAAAGTAACAAAAATAAATAAAACTGTTATAAAAATGAAACTCTGTATATTTACTTTGCGGCTGCTGAGAGCACACATACCTTTAGTGACAACTGCCTACCAGCTACAGAAGTTCAATTAACATCCCACTACCATTACTGCTCACCAATATGTGATGTCCCTTCTCTGGGCCAGTGATCAAGGAGCCTCAATCCTCACCACTGACATTGGTGGGGGATGTTCACTTTGAACAAAAATGAATGCACACAGTGTTTTCTGATACAGCTCTCTGCATCAAGCACAATTTCCCTTAAGAGCACACAGAGAACACACTCCGGGCCTGGGTCTGGACTCTCTCTCCAGGCCCCAAATAAGAATCCATACTGACCACTAAGGAGCTCTGCATCCCTGTTCCAAGTATCTGAGACACACACTCTTTGAGATTTGATTTACACACACACACACACACACACACACACACACACACACACACACACACACACACACACACACACACACACACACCTGGGAAAGGCTGGCACAGATTACGCACTCTACCACCTCTGCCCAGGCTATAAGGTAGTTTCACTGCCACCAGACAGCTACTCTAAGGCTCTTAACAGGGTATCCAATTATTCTGAGTGAAATTAATACTAATAACAATGGTAATGTTAACTGAACAACAAGACTTTCAGAAGCATGATCCCATTGCATCACTAAATAAATATAAGTACTCTCAAAGGTTAAATATTTCGTAAACAGACCAGCCACAATGAAAAGTTTAAATATATTTAATAATAAATAATAAGGGAACATGAAAATATTGTATATCTATTTACGATAACAGCCACAGTTTCAATCATCGAAAATATTAAAAATAACACAGATGGAAAGATTCATACAGATACAGAAAAAACAATACTTAACTAGTCTCACTATATTTTCTTGACCGATCTAAAGAATTACTGTTTCCTACTTATGTAATAGAGCAAGGCGAGGTGATGTGGGTGAGTGGTCTTTTTTTGTCAGGTTTCACAAACAGGCTACCCTGAGACTTCTGTGTTGTAGTACAGAATGACATCACATCTGGTCACCTGACTGTGGTTCCCACACTACCCCCTTTACTAGAAGCTGAACCAGGATCTTGCACATATGTGTCACAATACACACTCACACAGAGCTTTGCTAAGATGTGTTACAGCATCTGGAAGCTATTAAACCATTTCAATACTTCCACCCTTCCAGGGTAGGAATTAGTTCACTACTAAGGACAATACAGCAGGATTCCTAGTCCTTGTTTTCACAGATGTTGTGCCTATGGCTGCATTCAGACTTGTGAGATGCAATATTTATGGCTTATACCAAGCAATTTAATTTCAAACTATTTTTCCTAAGGTAAGCTGGGTAGAGCTTAACCCCTTCCCTTCCAGCATCCTCCGTTAACATATATACATTTAGCAGTTACCACAATATAGCCTGACATGTATATTTCTTTTCTGTCCACCAAGACCCACTGTTGATACATTTTTAACATGAGCAACTTTACAAATCAGTTTGATATACAAATGACATATAATTCTTTACAAAACTCCAGCTAGCTGCACTGGCATATGTTACACATGCATTGCCCTTCTCTCTCTAGCACAGCTGGCTCTACCTCACATTGTCACACTGCATTTCCTTACAACTTAATGACTGCATTTCTACAAGTAATGATTTTCCTCAGTAATCATTAATCATTTGCAATGCTGCTATACTGAATTCCCCCTTCAAAAATTACATATTTAAAAATGTATACCCACCATAACATGCAGATGATATTAGTAAAAGCAGCATTTCCTTCATTTAGTTAATTACTGTTACCTAAGTATTTCTAATTGAGTTAATAATATTTTTGTTATTATTTCCTTACTTTAAGAAGTCTGCAGTTTCCCAAGACATTTCTCTCCTAACTCAAATAATGGCAAGTTAATTTGGAAAATCAACTGGACACACAAACTGATTTAAGTATACTTTTCTCTGCACTTAGCATTATTTAAGATTAGTTATTTGTTTAATTGAATATTAATTGAATATTGTGGTGTCTGTCTTTCTGCAGTTAATTTACCAGAAGTGTGAAAAAGTGTAGCCATCTGGGTTCATTGAAGTTTGTTACTCTGCTTTTGAAATTCTATGTTAACTCTTAGCCTGGGGGGTTCTGAATGCCTTATAATCATGTTGGTCACATTTCTGTGAATCATTTCTGCTCAACATCTGAGCTGTTGGCTGCTGTGATTTAGCTGTGAAAATCATGTTGGTCACATTTCTGTGAATCATTTCTGCTCAACATCTGAGCTGTTGGCTGCTGTGATTTATCTGTGAAAATCAAGTAACACACAAGCTGATGTAAGTAAACTTTTGTCTGCACTTAGCATTATTTAAGATGAGTTATTTGTTTCATTGAATATTAATTGAATATTGTGGTCTCTGTCTTTCTGCAGTTAGTTTCCCACCCTCCCTGTTCTTGTTATGCTGTTAATCTTGGTGGCTTTGGAACTGCCCGCCCCTGTTGTAAATTTGTTTTTGGACACTCCTCCTGGGCCCATCTCATTTGCTTACTCAACTGAGTACAGTGAGATCATATTTTGATTTCAGACACTCCTACCAGTCCCATCTGTTCTGCTGTTCATAGGTTTATAGGTTCATAGGTTGATACTAGGCTATCTGCCCTAGGGCATTTACAAGCCTAGCCAGAGAGTGTTTGGCTTTCGCCACCCTTTTTAGATTAGTTGACTGTGCCTCTGTATAGTAGGTCACAGAAGATAGCCCATTTAAGGTCAGTTTACCGTGCCTCTGTCTAACAGTGACACAGAAGAGATCCCAGGGGTAAATTTACGATCTCCCATCCAAACATCAAGATTCTTCTTGAAGAGGGTCATTGAGGGGCTCTGTCTAACATGGATTGGGATTTTGTTCCAGAGTGAGGGGAGCCTCTGAGATATGAATCTGTCCCTCCAGCATGTTCTATTTATTTCTGTGCTGAGGTTTAAGTCACTGGAGAGTGTAGCTCTGATGGATTTGAATTTCTTGAGGTGGAGCATGTCCATTAATTCTGGGTTGGACATGGCTTTATACGTCAGGCACAGGTCGCCTCTGAGTAGGCTGGAGAAGGCAACTGAGTACAGCTGGAGTTTCTTTAGCCTAACTGCGTAGGGCATCTGTTTGAGTCCCTTGATGCTCTTGGTGAGGTACTTTTGGGGTCTTTCTAGTTGTAGCAGGTGTCGAGTAAGGTACATCCCAAATGGGGCATTGTATTCAATTATGGGCCTAATGAGTGATGAGTAGAGGGGCACAATGACCTCTCCTGATCTAGATGTGAACCCCTTTGTGATAAGGTGGGCTATATAGAATGTATGCTGTGTACAGAGAGAGCACTTGGGAAGGACAACCCCTATAGTCTCTTAATCTGCTCTGTTCCCTCCACTAAACAAAAAAAAATCATTTATACTTTCTTCAACTGCTCTTACTTAACTGTCTTCTACCTTATTACCTTAGTTTGTTGTTCTGTGTGCTCTTAAGTGTTCAAGTGCGCTTATTCTCCACTTAGTGCCTCCTTTTTGATTTTTTCATAATTTACTGCTCTCTGCACTTGTTTTTTGTTGTTTTTAATTTATCTGCACTTATTTAAACTGTATTTGCCTTAATATTGCTACACACTCAAACGTGCTATCTTGTACTGCATTTAAAGTGTATTTGCTGTTTTAACTGCTTTTCTGAAAAAAAAAATGGTTCTAAGCTTGTTTCTCATCTTTCTTGTAGCTAGCCTAGACCAGATACAGATTTGCTGTATCCAGGACTGTTTACAAGTTTCTGAGCCCCCCCCCCGACCTTTCTGTGTTGGAGAGAAGCCTTCTAGGTTATAAGTGGGAGTGGTAAGCACTAGGTAGTCTACCTACCACAAGAAGGGTGGTTTCTGGCCCAGAAATTGTAGTTTATTGGCCATTTGGGCAGTTTTTCCATCCCTTTCAACTTTCTGGTGTTTTGTGTGGGTTTGTACTTGTTTAAGCTCCGTGGATCCAGTTTTGGCATCCTGCAGACTACAAGAGCAACAGGAAAGAGAAAGAGATACTCTAGGTGCCTACATTTTGATTTTTTTTCATAATTTACTGCTTTGTGCACTTGTTTTTTTGTCATTTTTAATTTATCTGTATTTATTTAAACTGTATTTACCTTAATATTGGTACACACACAACTGTGCTAGCTTGTACTGCATTTAAAGTGTTTTTACTACTGCTTTAACTGCTTTTCTGCAAAAAAAAAAAAAAAAAAAAAGACAAAACAAAAAAAAAAAAAGATCTAAGCTTGTTTCCCGCCTTTCCTGTAACTAGTCTAGTCCAGATACAGATTTGCTGTATAGGACTGTTTTGTAAGTTTCTGGCCCCCCCCCCAGGCCTTTCTGTGTTGGGGGGAAGCCTTCTAGCTTATCAGTGGGAGTAGTAAGCACTAGTAGCCTATCTACTATGAGAGGAGTGGTTTCTGGCCCGGAAATTGTAGTTTATTGGCCATTTGTACAGTTTTTCCATCTCTTTTACCTTTCTAGTTTAAAAGCCCATGTTTACGTGGATTTGCACTTGTTTAAGCTCCACGGATCCAGTTTTAGCTTCCTGCAGACTACAGAGCAACAGGAAGGAGAAAGAGATACTCTAAGTGCCTCCATTTTGAATTTTTCATAATTTACTGCACTCTGCACTTGTTTTTTGTCGTTTCTAATTTATCGGCATTTATTTAAACTGTATTTGCCTTAATATTGCTACACACTCAAGTGTGCTAGCTTGTATTGCATTCAAAGTGTTTTTGCTACTGTTCTAACTGCTTTTCTGCAAAAAAAAAAACCCAAACAAAAAAAAAAAAAGTTCTAAGCTTGTTTCCCACCTTTCCTGTAACTAGTCTAGTCCAGACACAGATTTGCTGTATCCAGGACTGTTTTGTAAGTTTCTGAGCCCCCCAGATCTTTCTGTGTTGGAGGGAAGCCTTCTAGCTTATCAGTGGGAGTGGTAAGTACTAGGTAGCCTATTTACCAGAAGAGGAGTGGTGTCTGGTCCAGAAATTGTAGTTTATTGGCCATTTGGGCATTTTTTCCCATCCTTTTCAACTTTCTGGTTTAAAATCCCATGTTTGCACACTGTACAGCGGCACTCAGCTGAGGTAAACTATTACCAGTACCAGAAAGTCTGCTCTACAATTTTCCCCTTAGAATGTGCTTGTTCTTTTACTTCTTGCACTTCAATTAGCTTAACCGGCTAACACTTTAACAAGCTTTTGTAGCATTTATTGTACCACACTTAGGTGCTATCAGCACTAGCTGTTCCTACACAGTAACAGCACCAGCATACCTCTCAAATGTACAGATTTTTGCAGACTGTGCAGATTTTTACCTCGTATTTTTGGCCCATTTTTCATAAAATTGTGGTTTTCTGGCAAATTAGTGACAAATCATTAAAGATTGTATTTAGAAAATAATACACATTTGAGTTTTAGACTTCATACCCTTCGGAAAAATGCACGCTAATGCAAATCCTGTTATTCTAAGCTTGTAAGATCAATATTTAAAAATTGTCCCTATTTTGTGGGTGTTTGTCCCACTTTCATTTATGGCTTTGTCCACATTTCTTGCTCTAAGAGGTTGAGAGGTATGAGCACCAGTACTTATTAGTTTTGACCACCCCTCCAGGTATGATTGTATAACAATTTTCTGTGTTTTCTCCTGCTAACCTGGTACACTTGGGCATTCTGAGACAGTGTGGCAACTGTCTATGTACAAAGACAACCCTCTCCTCTTGCCTCCCAACACTCATACCTGTGAGAGATGCACTTATATCACCAAAATGGAAGCAGTGCACGCTCCAACCAAGACCGGACTAGCTGGTCAAGAGGAGAAGGTCAACACCTGCGACTCACTACATAGAACACACAACCCTCCAAAACACCAACCATCACAACCCACACATAGAAACACAAACCATACACCCATCTTCACAGAGGTTCTCAATAAATATTTACCCAAACAACAGAGACCCCCGAGACAGAAACACACTTGACCACTACAACACAACACCAACCCCAGAACACATAGCTCACCACCACAGTGTGCCCCTCAACCCAAGCCCTTAAGGCAAAACACTTTGCCCAATGTACTAATCATAGGAGACTCAAATGTGAAACACACTGATGTCCCACTCACTAGGCTGAACAAGGAGAAAGTGACAGTCAGTTGTCTATCAGGTTCCAGGATCCGCCACATAACACATGCACTCAGGTCACTCCACAACAAGTACAAATATGACTCAATCATTGTCCATGTGGGTGTGAATGACATGAGATGTACTTCCCTGGACTACATGAAAAGACATGTGATGGAACTCTCGGATTATGTGGCCCAGGCAGGTATGACCCTAGCCCTGAGCAGTATTCTACCATCACCCAGAATGATAACATATTATGAGCAGAAAATGATTGACATCAACAATTGGCTAAGTTTCTGGTGTCATTCTAAGGGGATGCAGTGTCGGTCTGCCTGGGACGACATGATCAACCAACCTCGATGCTTTACCAGAGACTGCCTGCATTTGTCACCTCTGAGATTCTGGGTACTGGCTACGGCTCTTGCCACCCCTATAGTGCCTTTATTAGGCAGTGTTCCAAAGACCAAAACTCCACCATAACAGCTACAAACAAATGCAATCTGAGGGTCATGCTGCTCAATGCTAGAAGTCTAAATCTCAAGATGCACTCATTCGAAGCTCTCCTCAAAATGGAGAATGCTGGCATCTATTCTGTAACGGAGACCTGCTTTAAAGAGGCAGAAAGCACCCCTGCACTCCCAGGCTACAACTCATTCCATACCTTTCAGCCCCAGAATATGTCCGGAAGCTCCAAAGGAGGTGGTGTCTCCATGTTCTTAAAAGATACGCACACCTCTAGACTGGTAGCCCAGCATAATGTATCCGAGATACTTCAGGAACAACTAACACTAGGTAAGATGGTGATAAAAGTCATAGCCTGCTACAGAACCCCAAACATGTCCCTAGCATCTCACTCCAAGTTCCTAAGCACCCTGGAATCTATCAAGGTCCAACCTAATACTCTCATACTGGTGACTTCAACTACCCTTCCATCAACTGGGAAAACTATTCAAGTACCAATGTACAGGCCCAACGCTTTCTGGAATTTATCAGTTCCAATGCCCTGGACCACCTCATTCTGACCCCCACTAGAGGAAGCAACATCCTCAACCTGGTTATCACCAACATAGAAGACCATTGCTCCACACCTATAGTCAATTCCTCCCTGGTTAAATCTGACCACAAACTGATCACAACAACCCTTGAACTCAACCCTCCTAATAATAAAATACACTCTTTAAAGTTGAACGCAGTATCCACAGCCTTCATTCATAACCAACTCCAGAAACTTAAACCTTGTACCCCCTCAGCAGACAAACTGCCAGCAGAGTATCTGCAGCTAGCTGCAAAGGTACTAGCATTCCCAGTCTCCATCTTAATAAACAGAACCATAACCAAATCCACTATTCCATCTCTCTGGAAAATCTCCCATATCATCCCCTTACATAAAGGGGGAAATACAACTGAACTTTCAAACTACCGTCCTATAGCCCTACTCTCTCCCCTAGCTAAAACCATGGAACGATGTGTCCACCAACAACTTCTAGAACACCTTCTCCATAATAACCTACTTGCTGACTCACAGCACGGCTTTAGACCATTCCATAGTACCACCACTGCCCTTCTCTCCTTTACAGACACCATCAACAAAAATCGCAACAATAATCTATATTCATCTGCATTATTTCTTGACCTCTCAAAAGCATTCGATATGGTAAATCACCATCTCCTGATTGATATGCTTAAATCCCTTTCTCTTGACACAATGGCTATTCTGTGGTTCAACTCCTACCTGTCAAATAGACAACAAGCAGTACTCTGGGATGGTCATTTATCCTCCCAGCTCCCAGTCTCCATTGGAGTCCCACAAGGCTCTATTCTAGGTCCCCTCCTCTTCTCCATCTTTATTAATAATCTGAATACCTCCCTCCCATCCTCCACTTGCATTCAGTATGCAGATGACTCTACACTCATCTGCACTGCAATGTCTCCTGCTGAACTACATTCATGTACCCAAAATGTTTTACTGCAGCAGAAAATTGGTTCAAACACATCTGTCTCCTCCTTAATCCTAAAAAGACTAAGTTACTATTGATTACTCCAACTTATAAGTCCATCCCAATTTCCTTTACTATTGTCTCTAACAATGGCACAATTATATCACCCGACAGCACTACAAAACTGCTTGGTGTGACAATAGATAATCAACTAAACTTTGATGCTCACATCAATTTAACTATAAAAACAGTTAAAAAAATAGGTGCACTCTATAGACTTAAACAATTTCTCACACCAGAGACTAGGATATCTTTAGCTCAAACACATCTCATCTCAACACTACTGTATGCCTCTCCAACCTTTATTAACCTATCAAAAACAAACCTATCAAAACTAGCCTCATCCTACCACAACATTGTCAGGTTTGCTACAGGTGCCCCATATCGGACTCATCATTGCTTAAATCTCAGACAGCTAGGTTGGCTTGAACTGCAAAATCTCATTCTACTTCAACAACTGACTATTACCCACAGGATACTCCACTTCCCTTCTAATGCACCTATTCTTAGTACTCTTATTTCCCCCTATAAAAATCTCTCTAACCTACGCTCAGCTAATAAACTTCTAGTAGCCACATGTAAATCTCAGAACAAAGCAGGTGACTCCCTTTTCTCAAATGCTGTGGGTACACACTGGAACAAGCTCACTAGTGAACTTACTACCTTGACCTCAACACCCCTCTTCAAGAAACATTTAAAGACCCACCTCAAATCACATTGGCTCTGCCCTTGCTCTTCCCCTGACTGACTCTCATTCTCTACTTCCACATCTTTCCACCTCTTTTCCAAACACCTCTTTCTGCACTGTACAAACCCATCATATAGATAAGTAGTACTTCTCCTTCTCTCACTCTGCCTTGTCTCCATCTAGCTGATACCACTCCTCCCACCACTTCAATTTCTTTTTTCCCTTGACTCTATTCAGCTTGTGACTTCCTCTTTCTTATGATTTTACCTCCTATTACAACTACTTACTTTGCTTATGTTTTACCCCCTATCACCTCTAAGATGCTAAAAAAAAAAAAAAAAAAAAAAAAATTTTTATTCTGTATTATAATACTGCTCGTATTGCTGTGTGTTTTTGTTACACTAATTGCTTTTCTGTTGTTCTGTATGCTAATTAGTTACTAACTCCTGCTTAGTAGTTTTAGTTAAACTCTTGTATATATTTTTTCTTAAGTTTGTTACCATAGACTGTTACAGTGGAGCTTTTCTCCTCGAGCCTCTACTGAAAATGGACATGTATCCAGTTAGACTAGCCCGGTCAACAAATGTAAAATAAATAAATAAATCACCATGGAAATCTCTATCTCACCTACACCCCCCCCCCCCCCGCTAAAGTGACCACCCTGAAAAACCTCTCTAAAGCCATCTTTGGGCTCCTAAAAACAGAGATGGCTAACTTCTTGGCACCCTTGCCAATGGAAAATAGCTGCATGACTGCTGAATCACACACCAATGCACTGTACGAGCATGAAGACAAATGCATGGACCTTGCCATACCAAACAGAACTAAGATGCTCTCCTCCAAAAAAAGGAAGTCAATCTGGTGGTCCCCAACCATCAATAAACTCTACAACAGAAGGAAGAAACTGTTGCAGAAAAAAATGAAGTCACAAGACTGAAAACCTCCTTTATCAGACTCAACAAAAAGCTGAGATCCCGTATCAAATCCTCTAAAGCCAGCTGTGAAGGCAGAATTGCGGCTGACACCAAAAACAACCACAAAGCCTTCTACAGCTATATCAAAAACCTCAAAGGCAATACCCAGATTTGCTCTGAATTATTGCACAATGGCACCTCCTACACTGAGCCAACAGTTATAGCCAACATACTGGCTGACAGATTCAGTGCCAACTTTAGCCCTCTCCCCCCTCCCAAGGGCCCTATCACAATACCAGAAGAAAGCCTGGTACCAACCATTTCTATGGCACAGGTAAAAGCTGCATTGTCCAAAGCCAAGAATACAGCATCCATGGTAACTGATAATATCCCTGGCTTTGTCCTACATGAGCTACAAAATGAACTGGCACCACATCTGTGTGCTCTGTTCAATCACAGCCTTACCTCAGGCTATGTGCCTAACAAATGGCGCACTGCTACAGTTATCCCACTCCATAAAGGGGGAGCAATTACAGACCCTGAGAACTATCGTCCCATTAGCCTGATGAGTCTGGTATGCAAAGCTATGGAACGCATCATCATGGACCTGCTTAACAAAGATATAGGCAATCTTCAAACTCTTGACACCACACAGTTTGGCTTTGTCAAGGGGAGATCCTGCCTGCTGAACCTGGTTGACTTCTTCGAGGCAGTCACCAAGGCTGTGGATGAGGGTAAGACAGTGCATACAGCCTACCTCGACCGGGCCAAGGCCTTTGATACCATTCCCCACTCAGGTATCATTAATAAACTCACCAAACTAGGCACCAATCCTTATATCACTAGGTGGATTGCAAATTGGCTTACAGACAGGACCCACAGAGTGAAAGTTGCAGATTCTAAGTCAGACTGTTGACCAGTCATGAGTGGAGTCCCACAGGGCTCAATCCTGGGCCCTCTCCTGTTTGGCATCTACTTCTCAAAAGTCCAGGCCAACACAGAAGGACTTTGGCTGACCAAGTTCACTGATGACTGCAAGCTAGGAGTCATTATCAACTCCCCAAATGCTGCAGACATCCTAAAAAAGGGCCTCTCTGAAACCAATGACTGGTGTTGGAACCACGGCCTCAAGTTTAATGCCAAAAAATGCGTTATCATCCCCTTTGGAAAAACTCAGTTCCCACGAATTACCACATTGATGGGAGTCCACTGAACACTGAAGGGTCCATAAGAGATCTGGGCAACCAGGCCGACAACCACCTCACATTCAATCACCACATTGCCACTGTGGTCAGAAAGTCCTTCTACGTGGCACATCTTATAGCTAAAGGTTTCGCATCCAGGAAGAAAGAGGTCATCATCCCTCTCTACTCATCCCTCATTAGACCAGTCATCGAATATAATGCCCCGTTTGGCATATACCTGACCAGACACCTACAACAGCTGGAGAGGCCAGAAAAGTACCTCACAAAAAGGATCCTAGGCCTTAAACACATGTTCTACATGGACAGACTCAAGAAACTTCAGCTGTTCTCAGTCTCTTATTATCTACTTAGAGGTGATCTCTGCTTGACTTACAAAGCCATGTTTGACCCAGCCCTACTTGAAATGCTACACTTAAAGAAATCCCAATCCCCCCATGCCACACGCTCTAGAAATCACAGCATCATTACCAAAATTAACAGAACATGCTGGAGGGACAGGTTCATCTCCCAAACACTGCCCATACTCTGGAATAAGCTTCCCATTCATGTCAAGCAGAGCACCTCACTGGCCCTCTTCAAGAGAAATCTTGATGAGTGGATGGGTAACAAAAAGTTCACTCTAGGATTCATTCCAGTTACCCTACTGGACAGGGGCAGTGTGAACTAACACTGGGTGGCATGGTGCCTGGGCAATTTTTTGGGCTAGGCTTGTAAAGGTTCCAGGGCCATTAGCCTAGTACACAACTATGAACCTATGAACCTATGATATTCAACTTTTCCACATAATTATAGGTCTAATTGCATGTTTTGTATGAAAATTAGGGTATTTTTTACATTCATCTCTATGAAGCACAGTACAATGTGAATGTGTAAGGCCTCTTTTCGAAGTAAAACAGTCTAGGATGCTCATGAACATGGATTCCAACCCCTATGAATATGCTGCAGATAGCTGCAAAGTCTGTAGCCATCCTCAGCACATCCATGACTTTTCTGGCATGCAGCAGGAATGTGTAGATATGTTCAGTTTAGCTGATATGTAAATATATTCAGGTTAAACAAAATGGGGTCTTATGCATTACAGTTAGGAGAGCAATACAGTGTAATCTCTGCCTATCTACTGTCCTCTGACACACCTTGTTAATTCTACCCAATAAAACATTTATAAAAATTGCTCATGAGACACATACATACATGTTTTATGTAAGCCCTACAACAAAAAATATCCTTATGCTGCATTGAAGGAAAGTATAACATTCATGTTTTACACCTCCAGAAAGATAGCTAAGGCAAGGTATGCAGACACCGGCAATTATAAGTATTATATACTAGAAATGATTTTTGCATTTTTAAGCACAATATAAGTCTAATTAGAATGTATTCCTTTAAAAATAACCTGTATATGACAAAGCGTTTCTGGTTAAACCAAACTTGCCAATAATATTACCTGCTGTAATGCCCCTGCTGGTTATCTGGGTTTGGTTAAGGTAGTGACATACCCTAGAGGAAGTGTTTCTTAAACCTTGAACCATAGCCCTGCTCATACTCTCTTCATTATGGTACTGTCACGTCTGATCATGGCAGCACATGTTAAGGCATGAGGCCATGCTCCAAGCTGGTCTGATAGAGAGACCCAAATTTTGCTCTACCTTCTGAAGGAGTCACATGTGGAAAAGATAAAGGTGTGCACAAAAGGAAGTGATTAGAAAAAAATCTCTATCTGGCAGGAGTTGGGTGAGTACCTGGAGACCCACACAGGGAACACCTGCTCCAGCCAGCAGTGCCATCACAGATACAATGACCTGAAGGAGTGTAGGGCAGCCCAGCTAACCGAGTTTGTAAACCAGATGCAGACAATAAGGCCAGAGTTCTATAGTAAGTATTTTTTTTTTTGTGTGGGGGGGTATTTAACATGGGCAACACTTTTCAAGACATTGCATTATTCAAGGTATTTAGTAGAAGAAAAAATGTACAGCTGCAGAAATTTATCTATAGTGTTATAAGAATGCCAAAGAAAGAATAAAATGTCTTTATACAAAACTACATCAGCAAAGAAGAATGTAATCATATTTAATAATAATTGCCTGTACAAATGGAAATGTAAGATACATATTGTTAAAATGGTAATCTGCAAGTGTATGTCTGAAAAGTACATGTATAAATCTGCATAAATAGTCTAACAATTAATTTTCCATCTCTTTGGACAGAAAAAAAGAAAATGAATTTCCGGACTGTCATTTATCACAGCATTACCGTAGTTAGTGTTGAAATGACATGCAGACAGTATATGTAGGCCAGGAATTATTTACTAGTATTATCTGAATAAGGAAGTCCTTTCTTTTCAGAATTGTAACTGCATGTACAACATAACTAAAGTCAGTCAGGTACCACACCCTATTCAGACTGGAAGTTGGGTGAAGGGTTGAGGGGATTGCAGCTTTGTGAAGTGAATGTCCAGCACATACTTTACTAAAATAGCCAATATTATTAGCTCTGTATTTCATCCGCACACAGTTTTAATCATCACCATATATATGCCTAGAATTACTGAAGAGGAAAGTTATCAAGCACACACTTTTGAACAACTTAGGAAATGAAAACTTCCTTAACCTGCAACATTGTTCTGCGTGTATGCACATTCATTCCGAATGAAATTCAGAGACTATTATATACAAAGCATAAATCTTTTAGAAAAAAAAAACATTCCACCAAAGATATCTACTTTTGTTTATTAATGACATTGAATGGAAAATTAGCAAATTATGATAATTCAGATAGTATTATATGTATAACCCAATGAATGTACCTGCTTAGAAATAATAATGGCATACTTAGATGTAAATGGCAAAAAAAAAAATGTGAAATACAGATAAACAAGAATGGTCTCTTTTCTTCTCATTACAGCTGAGGTGAAGGTCTCCTCTAACAGGAGACAGCAGGTGCAGTGATTAGAGAGGCTGACCTAGTCCTCTTGTAAGCTTGAATAAATTTGTGTACACTAATTTTGTGTTCAACTGATTTCAATTTTATTTATATATATATATATATATATATATATATATATATATATATATATATATACACACACACACATAAGTGTGTGTGTATATATATATATATATATATATATATATATATATATATATATATATATATATATATATATATATTTAGGGTCTATATTATATATTCGAAGCTTCAAAATTTTGAACCTCAAATATTCGACAACATATGAGCGAAACTTGCAACCTTGAATATATAATAAAAAAGTAAAAAAAAAAAAAACTTACCTTAACACTCTGAGCAGGGGGGCAAGCCCCACTGCACCCGTACTTCAGTGCAGAAAAGGGAAATTTTCCCATTCTGCGCGTACGGAGACGTTGCCTTTCACCTTCAAACTTTTCAAAGTTCGATCATATGGTGTTGACCATATGACATTTGAACTTTGAAATGTTCGGCAATTTAACAGGGATCATATATATATATATCACACACACACACACACACACACACACATACATACACATACATATATATATATATATATATATATATATATATATATATGTATATGTATATATGAAAGAGAAACAATAGTAAGTCATACAGAATTATTTGAAGCAATACAGTGACTTCAGTATATCATTTATTTATTGACATTTGATTACCAGGAAAGTCCGACTGGTTAGAAGCCCATTTTCAGAGGAGGCCCAGGGAGAAATGCTCCAAGTAATTACAAAACAAAACCATCTGCAGTTTAAATAATTAAAACAAATTAAACATATATAAAAACATTGGTTAAGAATCGTTACAAGTTATATGACAATCTTTTAATATTTAGAGAAATTTTAGACAGTTTGTTGAGAAATTAAAGTTAAGTTAGTCTCATACAAACTGGAATTGCAATACGAAGTGAGGGGAAAAAAGGCTTATGGTATATTTAGACAGAAAGTCAGGGAATAGAATTTAATACAAATAAGGAAGTAAGTGAAGAAGGGAGAATAAGGAGATATAAAGAATGAAAAGGTAGTTATTTACATTTAGGGATATAGTTTATCCTGGTTTTGAGCAAGAAGAAAGCCAGATTTTAGGTAGGAAGACTTTCAAAATGGTTTTGAAAGATGGGAGAGAGGGTATTGACCTGACTGAATACAGGTAAGTTGGACCAGACCTTAGCAACCTTGTATGAGTACAGACAATACCCAGCAGATTTGATAGGTTTGTAGAGAAACAGGGATTTTCTTCACGGGATCACAATGACCAACGAGGAACATTGTTGTGTAGAATGTTTTTTAGTGCTGGACAGGCAGATGGATGCTGGATAATTTTAATCATGATAAGAAGTTGTGCATGTTAGTTAATGAAGCAGTACTAATCAATTTAGGCTTTTTAGTGCTATACAGTGGTGGGTTCTGAAATGGATATTTGCTGCAAATTTAGCAACTTTGTTATAGCATTGTTCAAGTTTTTAATTTTTGTGAAGCCTGGAGGTTAGTAAGGCTGGTAGTACCATAAAGAAGAATTGGAAGTAGATAAGAAGTGGCAAGTGTAGTTTTATTTACGTTGGTGAGGAAGTTTTTGGCTCTGTGAATCGAATGATCCCTAGTTTTTGATGAGTTTTTCTTATGAAATTTTGTATCTTCAGGTCAAATGTAAGATTAGCATCCACTAACACCCCTAATAATTTGCTATGCGAAGCTACTTCAATGGTTGTATTACCAAGAGAAAGGACTTTAAATTTTGTTTTTTCATGAGAGAGAGATTTGGGAAAAGAGTAGTAGTTTTCTTTTTATTTGGGGGGTGGTTGAGCATGAGTTGAGCAGTTGCAGGATCTACTTGATAAAGCAGGACAACATGAATTGGTGTTGATAATGGGTGACTTGAATGTACATATTGGAACAGGCAGAAAAGGATATGAGGACTGTCTGGGTCCACATGGGTGGGGCAACAGGAATAAAGAAGGAGAAGTCATTCTAGACTTCTGTCTGGCAAATGGCTTGATAGTAGCCAACACATGATTTAGAAAGAGAAACAGTCATAAGATCACATACAAGAGTAGCCAATATGCAACTCAGGTAGACTTCCTCCTACTAAGAAAGAGGCACTGGGGTAGAATCCATGATTGCAAAGTCAACCCCAGTGAAACAGTCAGCCCACAGCATAAACCACTAGTTGCCACAATCAGATGCAAGCAGTTGTCAGAGAAGGCTTTAAGGTCAGCAGAGACCAGGCTGAAGACCTGGAAGTTGACTGGAGAGAAAGTACAACAGTTCAAGAAATTACTCAGGACTCTAACACCCCAAGAAGAGGAGGAAATAGGTGGAGATGAACAAGAATGGCAGTGCCTAAAAACAGCATGTGTTAGGACTACAGAAAAGATATGTGGCCAAGCCAGGTATGGAAATAAGGTACATAAGGAAAGCTGGTGGTAGAATGCAGAAGTCCAGGAAGTCATCAAAAGTAAGAAGGAATGCAGGAAGAAGTGGAAGATAGATAAGACTGACCAGGCTAGGAAGGACTGCTGGTTGGCTAACAAAGAAGCTAAGAAAGAATTTGCAATAGCAAAGAATAGGGCATCAGAGGCACTCTACCAACTTCTGGAAAGTGATTCAGTAAGTGCCACAAAGAAACTATATTAGGTTGCAAGACAAAGACAGAAAGATAAAGAAGATAGTCAGACACCCTTCATAAGGAATGCCAGCAACAACCTGCTCACCAGTCCACAGGACATTAAAAGCAGATGGAAGGAGTATTTCCAGCAGCTTCTGAATGAAGAAAACCCCACAAAAGCTGTACTGCTCCAGGAACAGCCTACAACAAGAGAAGAAGAGGAGCCAACCCTAGAAGAAGTAAGAACAGCATTAAGGAAAATGAAGTTAGGGAAAGCAGCAGGCTCAGATGAGATCACGGCAGATATGATAAAGATTCTGGATGAGATAGAGGAGAAATGGCTCCTGAGGGTATTAATAGCAGTGTGGAGAGAAAGGCATATCCCAGATGACTGGAGAATAAGCATACTTGTGCAGTGTACGAGAACAAAGGGGACATACACAAGTGTGGGCAGTACAGACGCATCAAACTCCTATCACATTGCATGAAAGTTCTGGAGAGGGTGATGGATAAATGGATATGCAGAGTAGCAGAATGTAAGATGGGAGATTAGCAGTTCAGATTCAGATCTAGATACAGCACAACTTGACCTGATGTTTGTTGTGAGACAAATACTTGAGAAGAAGCTAGAGATGAGGAGAGAGTCCATCTGAGCATTCCTAGACTTGGAGAAAGCATATGACAAGGTCCCAAGAAAGCTGATCTGGGCAGTTCTGCAGTGGTTTGAAGTCCTAGAAACACTGGCAGAATTAGTGCAGGCTATGTACAAGGAGTCAATGACTCAAGTTCGAACAGTGTTCAGCCTCAAAGTAGGGTTCCCTGTGGGAGTGGGTGCACACCAGACTTCAGCTCTGAGCCCACTGCTGTTCATACTGGTGATGGACTACATTAGCAAACAGGCTGAAGGGGGCAGGCTTGTTGCTGTATGCAGACAATGTGGCATTACAGGCAGACTCTGAACTAGAACTTCAGCAAAGGATAGGAGAATGGAATGCAAAACTGAAGGCACATGGGATGAAACTAAGCACAGAAAAGACAGTGGTAATGGCAGCAAATTGGGGAAATCAGAAGAAGCTGAGAATAGAGATAGAAGGGAAGATAGTGGAACAGGTAAACATCTTCAAGTATGTGAGAGGGGTGGTTGAGGAGAAGGAAGTCTAAATGAAGAGGTCAAAGCTAGAATCAGAGGGGCTGCAGCCAACTGGCATGAAGTGTCAGGTGTAGTCTATGACAGAAGAATGACAAAGAAGCTGAAAAGTAAGGTGTACAAGACAGTGGTGTGAGCAGTATTACTGTATGGTACAGAAACATGGGCAGTAAAGGTGAAACAGCTGAAGAAGCTAGAGGTGATAGAAATGAAGTGCCTGGGAAGGGTGGTAGGATGCACACTGTGGGACAGATGAGGAAATGAGGACATAACAGCAGAAGCCAAAGTAGCTCCAATTGCAGAAAAGATCAAAGAGAATAAATTGCTGTGGTTTGGACATGTGCAGAAAAGCAGAAGACAATCTGGTGAGGAAGATTTGAGACAGACAGGTAGAATGTAAGAGGAAGTGAGGATGTCCAGCAAAGAGGTTGATGGACTGTGTGAAAGAAAATCTGCGGCAGTCAGGCATGACTGCTGAAAAAGGCAGAACTGTGGCAATGAATCGAGAGGGTTGGTGACAGTTACCATGATACCCCAACCCCATAAAGAAAAAAATGGGGAAAAAGGGAGATGATGATGATGATAATGAGCATGAGTTGTGAGTTACGAAGCCGTGTTTCAGTGGCTGTTAAAGCTTCCTGAGTAATTTTTTGGAGGTGTATCATGTTGTCAGATGTGCAAATGACAGTGGAATCATCTGCATATTATATTAGGGTGGCCTGTTGTGTGGATGCATAGAGGTTGTTATTGAAAATATTAAAGAGGAGGGGACGAAAGACAGAGCCTTGTGGCAAACCCTGTGGTGACTGGGAGGTAATTAGAGAACGTGGAGTGCCATTTTACTGACTGATACCTTTTGGACAGGTAGCTTTTGAACTACAAAAGGGTGGGCTCTGAGAGCCCTAGTGAAGACATTTGAAGTAGAAGTTTGTTGTGGCAATCTGTGTCGAAGGCTTTAGAGAAGTCTAGAAATAAGGAAGAGACTTCTTCTTCTTTTGTCTTTTCCCGGTTAGGGGTCGTCACAGCGGATCACCTGTCCGCTCATGATTGGCAGTGGAGTTTTACAGTGTCGAGTTGCCAGCCTGGCACCCAACCTTCCACAGAAGGCACACACATGCACACACTCACACCTTGGGCCAATTTAGAGTTTCCAATCCACCTACAGCATGTCTTTGGGATGTGGGAGGAAACCGGAGCACCTGGAGGAAACCCACGTGACCACAGGGAGGACATGCAGACTCCGCACAGAAGGCACCCCAGCCAAGGATCGAACCGGAGAACCTCTTGCTGTGAGGCGGCAACGCTAACCGCTGCACCACCATGGCCGCCCAGAAATAAGGAAGAGACTAATTTGCCATTATCTCCAGCTTTATTGACAGTATTTATATAGGTTAGAAGGGTAGTGCTAGTACTATGGGAAGGACAAAAGCCATGTTGTGTAGGGGATAGGAGTTCTTCCTGCAGGAGATAGTCTAGCAATTGTTTTTGAATACATTTTTCAAGTATTTTGGTGAGTAGAGAGTACATAGGTTTAAAGTTATTAATGTCTGTTGAATTTCCTCCTTTGGGCAGATGAATAATGTGTGACTTTTTCCAGAGAGAGAGGGAATGTGGGATTCCTTGAATGAACTATTTATAAGAACTGAGACAGGATAGGCAATGCTATTGTCTATTTTTAGGTACTCACTTGGAAAGTCATCAGCTAAAGAGGACAGCATGGTTTAAGTTTGTTTAAAAGTAGTTTTACATAAGATGTGTGCACAGGTATGAAGGTGAAATTGGATATGGTGATATGTGGCTGCTGGGAAAGGTTGGGATTAGATGTTGAGGAATCCTTAGTTAGAGTTGCTATACTATCTGTAAAATAATATTTGAACTGTATTGCAGTTTCGAATGGTGAGTTATTGGGAGAGGGGTTTGGGTTGAATTTTTGGTCAGGATGTAAGATTTCTTTAATGTATGTAAACATTTTTTTAGGGTTGTGTGTTTAGCATTGTTCTGAAAGTTATTACAGTATAGTTTTTTTGTCTTTCTTTATTTCCTTTTAATTATGGTTGCAAAGCATTCTGAAGTTTTCAAGATATTGAGGTATTTTATATTTTTGCCATTCTTTCCATGTTTTTTGTCTATCCTGCATTAGCATTCTTCTCTTTTTGGAAAGCCATATTGCATTATTTGTTTTAAATCTCTGTCTTCTAGGAGGTGCAAGGCTATTTAGGATATTTAGAAAATTTGTATTGATTTCATTTAGTGCATCATCTAAGGGGAGGATTTTTAGTAAGTTCCAGTTAATAAATTATAGCATAGTAATGATTATTTCTGGGCTAAACTTAGAAAGGTTGTATGATTTTTTATAAATATGCTGTTTAACTGGATGTGTGAGATGTCTGGTTGAAATGATCACTGAGAGAGTCTGACACTGTACCTGTGGTGGAGTATTTGCTATGGTCTGATGCTAGGATCCAGTCTAATAGAGAATTTGATGTCTTTCTATAATGTGTGGGGCTGTTAATTTGTTGTGTTAAACCATATAAGTTGATGTACGGGAGTTAAAAGTTTATGTCTAACCAATTGACATTCACATCACCTAGTAGGCAACCCAGCATGTGGCAGTCTGAAAAGCCTCACAGAATGGGGGCTTCAGAATGTGGTTGAGGATGTGCTGGAAGAGGTACTTGTTTGGATGATTCAGCCAGTTAAGATTTCACTGCAGAGTGTAAAAGACATGCTGTCCTAGTTGGTGTTGAGCACTGCACCACCACATGCCCCTACCCCCTCAACATTGAGGTCCACCACTGCCTCACCATCTTGCAGGGAAAATATTTGAGACCCTGTGGGCTGGGACTCTAGTAGGTGCTTCACCACTTCTTCCCTTATTCTTTCACCCACACCCTATTACCCATTTCCCAACCACACTACCCTCCCATATAAATAAAAAAAATTGAAAAAATAAGGGGGGTTATCCCCCAACAAAAACATTGTGTCTGCCCCCTCCCACTTCTTCTAGCACAACTCTCTCAATGTTCTTTCTTCTGTGCTCCCAACTTTGTTGTGTCTCCCCTTTTTCAAACTTTCCCATCTCTACCTTTCTAGTCTTTAATGAAACTATCAGGGTGTCCAGATAAGCATACCCCTATATAAAATATATTAAACCCTTTTTTTAATGTCAGTAATGGAAGATGCACAGTCCACAACTTGTCTCAGGTATTTTAAACATGACTGTGGACAGCTGCTTCCATTCCTAAGATCTGAATATGTACAAAATACTACAAAGTAATATGAAGCTTAAGGTTTTCATGTACTCCTTTGCATTTGCTTAACTCTTGACTTTAATTGCTTTACACTTTTGATGTACGTAGCAGTGTTCTACAAAACACCTTTGCTTTTCCTTACTTATTGCTAATGCTCTGCACTTAGCTTATTTACATATAACAGCTCTCCTTTCACATAAGCATTATATACATGCAAACTATCAGACTATGAATACCACCCTAGATACTATTTGTCAACTTGATGAATCAACTTTTTTCTTATGTTAATATCATCTACAATTTTATATATTTTCGTGAAACTATCATTTTTTTGTATTAAAAATAAAAAGATAAAAATATTGTAAGACTAGACTATATATATATAGTGTTTCATTTTTCAGTGCAGGAAAGATTTAAATAAATGAGAGCAAATTTAAAAATAAGACTTCAGAAACAAAGCATACGGTCTGCCTTTATAAAATAGTTGCTAAGAAACAAAAAACAACATCATTCAAGCTATACAATAATTTAATTAACTTGGGATTTAAAGTATAAAGTGTTAACTGGGTTTCCTAGTTTTTGGCATACATTTTCAGCTTGAATCTTATTTTGTCCATCTATAACTGTATTAGTATGTAAACCAAATACAATATCTCAATAGTTAACCTTAAGCCTATGGCACAAAATAATGTGGATGTAAACATTTAATCAACTTAAGGCTAAACTGGGATTAGCTTTTATACATACTTGTCCATCTATTTCTTTTGTTTTTTTTTATGAAGGTCAAACAGACATGTGATAATACTTTATCCAAGTTTGGACTGATCCAAGGTTTCTTGTGTTGTCTATTCATTTGTCTTTGTAGAATTTTAATGAAACAGTTTACCTCACTGACTTATTTGGGGCTTCTTGCAACCTTATACATAATCAAGTAGCACTGAATGGAATTCTTTCATTGTCCCCATAGCTTTACATTTTGAACCACGGATCTTTAAATTGCTAGCAAACAAGGCTTTTCAGGGAACTGGGTTAATGAAGGGAACTACTCCTATTACAATATTTACATGTGACATTTTTTCTCCTAGCCAAAATCTTTTGCAGGTAATCCTTACAATCCTCATGTTGTTAACTGAATTCAGTAATGTGATATGTAGTCATAAGATTAAATTAGACCACTATAGGTTAACTTCTACCATAATGTGCTAAAAAAGTAGGGGGCTTACTGTCAATAGCTGGCAGTGCCAAACATTTAGGTATAAGACAAGTTTTTTATCAAGTTCTTTTTGACATAAGCAATTTAAACAGAATTTGACTAAAACAGAAAATGTTACAGTTAGGTGGGGAAATCAACGTTGCTTCTTTTTTCATTCAATCCATTTTTAAACTATTGTTATCTAGGATCTATTTTATTTCTATAAATACTGTTTTATTCTATCCCATATTTGAAATTGTTCCTTTATTGAATCACCTTGCCCTCATCATGTTTCTGTTCTCTTATTTCTAAATGGTTTAGTCCTAGTCCTTCTTCCTGTACACCATTCCATCTATCCCCTGTGCTTAGCCCATTAACACATCTCCTCTTTAACTAACTCCTGACTACATTCACATATCCTGTCCTTCCTCTAAGCACTATATAATTTCTGTTTTTATGCTTCTAACTGAACCTTCTAAATATTTCTGTGAAGTATCTGTATATTATGGCCTGAGATACTCATTCCCATGTCTTAACAAAAATCTACTCCTGTGTTTTTCTGCTACACCTTCTAAAGTGTTATAATTCCTGCAGCCTTGTTGTGCTCAAAGCCTACCATATGGTTCATATCCACATATTCTCTGGGTATATAGTACATTGATTTTCTCATTGTACTTGAAATGTAGATGACTAGGCCAACTCCTTCAGTCCTAAGGCACATTGGATTGGCTACCAGTATAAAACAGGCCCTGGCACTCATCATCAGAAGGAAACACTATAGTGTTTCACAACACTTAAAAAATAAAAAAAGACCCAGGCTTGCAAAGATGCTACCTCTTCTCAGTGCATACCTGCACACTGTCTATATTCCGTAAGTGTAGCTAAGAAAAGAACTACATTACCATTACTCTATGGCACTCATAGTCTTCTTAACATGAGACTCTGAGTGCTTTCTAGAGGATCTAACCACTTCAAATTTATATTATACCACATCCACCAGGTATTTTAAGATGGACCAGAAGACTGTCCATTAAAATTCAGGTAGTGCATTTAATGAAACTAACCTGCCTGAAACCTGCTTTTATTGCCATGAACCAGATGTAATAATAGTCTCAGAGTTATGGCTAAATCCAGAAATAGTACTGTCACTTTACATGATTGGTCTTTATGGAAACTTCCATAGTGCCAGAGCAAGGAGTCAGCTAGGAAATAGCTCTTTTAAAAAAATGAAGGCAAATATCAGTCCTTTATCCTTTGACTTTGCAAATGACCTATAATAGCCTTAAATGGTTAATGATCATACAAAACTATTAATACTACTTATAGCTTATACATATGTGCAATTAGCTGGTTATCTACTAACAACTGATAAACTGCATCTAACAAGCATAAGACTTTCACAAAAGAACCTAATCATTCTATCGGCTTATTAATGTTAACTAAATGTGTAACTTACAAACTCAACTTCCTGTCCTTCTTAGGGACTTTAGTCTGAAGCAAATGGTTTCAGACTTCACCAGCTGTACTACTTTAGTAGTTAGTGCTCCTTGCTACCCTGCTTAATTGCAATAATTTCAAGCCGTGTTATATCTCTGTGTATACTACCTAATGCTTTAAGTGATCATTGTGACTTTTGTGCAGTTAATCAGTCCAGACAGTAAAAAAGAATCCAGTTTTAGTTACTTGTATGCCCCCACCCACTAACTAGATTTCTGAGAACAGCTTGCTTGGGTTAATTTTGACTTTGATAAGGCCATTTCACTTTATTGATATTCTTTGCAGAATTTAGAACATTTCACTCTAACTTCTGAAAGGCTTAGGCTGCATTGTAAGTAGCATACTAATGAAACAAAATTCAAACTCAGAGAGCACAACAAAGTCTGGAATATCATGTTGTTGTTGTTGTCTTTCAGCTTTTCCCGGTTAGGGGCCGCCACAGTGGAACTCCGGTCCGCTAATGATTGGCAGTAGATTTTCACGAACGCCAAGGTGCCAGCTCGATGTTCAACCTTCAATGAAGGCATGCCCATTTACGCATGTCTTTCTAATGCCCACCCAACCGCGGGGAGGACATGCAGAAAGTCTGGAATATCATGCAGTACCAAATTGTTGTAAGATATCTCCCACATTGAAACTAATGAAACATTCCTTTTTTAAATCTGAACATTTCTAGGCTAAGATTAAAAGCATTACAAGAGAAACCAGGAAAATGTACATTTCTTGCATTCCAGTTTGAACCTCCCAACATTCTACAAATTAGGGCCTTGCAGATACCTTGATTGGTGCCTTCATTGCTTAAGCATCTCACTTAAATACCTTACCTTCAGTGAATATTCTCTACATCCAAGAACCAACCTAGAATTTATTTCCTAGTTCTTTCTTAAAGGGTTTCATACCAGTCAGGTCAAAACCAGTATGCACCAGCTCACTGTCAAGACACCCTATGGGTCTATATCACTTCTCTCAATGCTTCTGCAATAGTGTCAGAGGTCACTATATATCCTCTGACGTGTATGACTGATTTTTCCCTCATTCATGGCACAGTCTTTGATACGTGGAAAGAAGTAACTATACTGCCCTTCCAAAAGTCACTAAATAACCATAAAGAAGTTGCTTGTTATAGGCAATTCATTATTCTAATAGTTTAAATAAAGTATTGCAAAGGTTTGTCTATGATCAAATGCATGAGTATGGCTCCAAATATGGCCTTTTGATTACTGGATTCACTCTAGGCTGTAGTAACCCTTCTACACTTCTTGTTGTTACTGATAAAAGACATAACATAACAGCATCAACAATGGCAAACACACTAGAGACATTTTATTGATTTGAGAAAGGCATTTGACATTGTAGCTCAATAACTGCTACATCAAAACTAGCCATATATGGAGTTGAGAATAATGCATTACAGCAAATTGACAATTACGCTGTCAGATGACCCACAAAATTAGCAAATCATATTTGCAGTACCAATCAGTGAATTGCAGGAGTCCCTCAAGTTTCTAATTTGTCCCCCCTGTTCTCTGCCTCACCTGCAAGGAACTGTGTATGTTGATGACTTTAGTCTTACCAGAACTGGTACAACATAAAACACATTGAAAATGCAATGCAGCCAGACCTTTCCTAAATGTAGAACTGACTTATAAAATATAATTTGGTTATAAATCTGACAAAATCAATAGCATACTGTTTGGCATATCATGAAGAACTGCAAAAGCTACCACTCTTAGAAATCCTCAACTCCAAGTAGCAAAAAGTCCTGCAGATTACAGCACATAAGTACTTTTGATATGATTGGAGATTTCATTATTATCTTTCACCTTGCACATAAACAGCTTAACTATGAAGGTTGTGATCCATATGCCCAATATAATATCAGAGATCCTACATGCTAAATATTGCAGTCCTAAAGGAAAATGAATGAAATGTATACAAGTCAAGAGATGGAGATAATCAAATTTTTGGGGTATTTTTTTTCCATAAGAGGTACACACGTATTAATACTATTATTTTACAGTGTGGTATTACTATAAACAACTTTAAATCAGTATATTTCTAAGGAATTTACAACAGCATTGTAAGTGAAGATTTATGGCAATTTAAGAGCTTCATTATTAGGAGTATGAGATATAGTAACAGTTTATCTCTTATGTACCTGTAAAAAAGACAAAATAATTGCAAATGATGTAATATCTAGTCATAGGTAATATTCAAAAATTATACAATCTTAGTTAATGATCTTTGCACATTTTTATTTTGTTGAAATATAATTTTTATTACACTAAAAACATCAATAAGAATATCATTAGGACAATATTGGAAATTAACTATAATTATCCAAAAGATTTTATTAGCTGATACTGTAACGGCAACTACAAGATCACAACATTTAAATCCTCCATAATAATCTCCAAATTTGTAAAGGTATATAAAGCTGAACTAGTACTGCCTTGTGTATTGCATGAAGAAAAAGATAGTAGAAAAGCAGCATTTACCTGAACATATTTTTGAATATTAAATTTCAGATTTTACGTATCATGTCAAGCTGTAAGTACATCCAATTATGACTGAAGAGTTTTAATATCAAACCATTAGTGACATAAATGTCCACTCATCTGTATGTTTACCAATACGGCATTATGGCTGACATACCAGGGTAAGGCATATTAAATATCACCAACATTATTAATCTCTGACAGTACATCTTTTGTATAGTTAGATTATGAGCTTAATACACATTCACTGTTTTCTTTCAATGAATCAGTTATGTATCTATGAGATAATATATGGATTAATACCAATACAGTATTGGTATTAATCCATATATTATCACATAGATACATAACTGACAGGCATAAAGTATTCTTTGATTGGGAACAGCACTGATAGTCTTTAACAAATTCATATTTATAAAGAGTGGTGAGACACCATAATCAAGGCCATCAGTTAAGGCTAATAGAATGTTATAAAACTGTTAAAGCCACATTTATTATGTAAAATGTCATCAGACAGGTATTATTGTGTAAGCTATAGTGGCCATTGTTTCATACATGCACAGCAAGACATTTCTCAAAAGAGTTCAACACTGCACTAGCTCATAATCTGATTAGTAAATTAAAGTAATACGGCTCCAAATATGGACTTTTTTATTACTAGATTCACTCCAGGCTGTAGTATTTCCTCTACTGTTAGCTAATTAAAATACTGGGAAAATGTCACTGTTAGGAGACAAAACTTTCCTTGAGACTGATATTACATAATAAAGTTAATTGAGCAACTAGAAAATTAGATGATTTCTTCAAAACGCTTCCTGGTATGAGACTTTTCAGTGTTTCAGGGTGAATAACATCTTCTCTGTTCACTAGAAGCACACACACACACACACACACACACACACACACACACACACACACACACACACACACACACATATCCATGCAACCGCGTTCATGCTCCTACAGACATGCAAACACATCCACGCACATACATATACACAGAGATGGCTCTGTAAAACTTATCTATAGCTGTGGCATGAGGTTTGACCAATCCATAGTAGTGAATGGGTGTACCCTATCAAATGATGGTGTTTACTTTTGCCTTTGTGAGAAAAAGTCAGGTAGAGTGAACGTCTAAATCACTCTACTGTGTTATTCTGATGCTGATGCCATTTCTGGGGGAGAGCATATGATTAATTATCAATAGTCATACCCCCAGACTGACACACTTGCCTGTAGCTTTGCCAGTGAAACTGCTGTTCATGCTACACTCAATGACCACATGAAATTGTAGCAGGACAGCAGTCTTTGAATTGCTTGGGCTTACCACAATGTGGATATTGTCTGAGTAAAGACTTCCACAGAACAGTAAGCCTTTCTGAAACCTTTCTGAAGCCTCGGGATAGCTAACTTGGCTTATCAACTCACAAATCATTGATGCAATAAGTCATCTCTTCAATTAGATTTTAATAATTTGCTTCCCAAAATGAAAACCTGCCATAGTGGTTGTGGGAGGCTGTACCCCACATCCCCAACTCACACAAACTCCAGATCACACAACATAAGAAAAAGGTATGAAATCAGATTAGACCATTAAAATCTTAGTGATGCAACAAATTGTGGCTTAATGAAGTTTTGCACCAAAGGCCTATTCAGTTTTCAGTTTTCCTTTAAGTCCCTCTGCAATGTCACTTAGACAATAAAGAGGAGCAGCGGTAATACTTGACCTTGCAGAATTATACTAGCAGCTAAATAAAAATATCCCAACTTCTCTGTTTCTGAAGTAAAAAAAAAAAAAAACTCCAAGAAAAATAAAAAAGATCCAATGCTGAGGAAGAAAACATGCTCCAAGCAGCAAAATGTTGTGAATAAATCACTTTTAATACAAAATTATAAGTGCAACTAAATAATAGTAAGCGCTATTTTTTTTGTTTTTATTTTTCCTGGAGTTACTACTAACAGCTTTTTTTCTTTATTAAGTGTAGATACCGTTCACTATTACATTATGTGTTCTTGTATGTAGCCAGCATTTTATACAAGCAACCATCTTTGTGGTACCATGTCAGATGTTTTGTTACAATGCAGCTAAATCAAACTAGCCCCACCCTAGTTTACTTTGATTATTTGATTAAAAATACTGTTAGAACAATTGGCATGACTTTCACATGCCAGCGTTCTAATAGTATTTATAATTGAATAAATATAAATATTGTTAGAATGACTGGCATAACTCTCACATCTGTGGGCCTATTGGTGTTGCACTTGCATCCTGTGTTCCACTGGTCTCTAGGTATTCCCACCGCTTTCCTCTAAAATGACAAACATTTTCCTCATGTGGTGGTCATGCTTAATGGTCTGTAGTTTTTTTTATCTGTTCTGCTTCACCTGGTATGAAAATGAACCACAGACAATTTATTCCATTCCAAAGGCACCATGACATGCGCAGTTTAATTTCGTATTTCCATGTTTGTCTTCTTTCGTTTTTATGTGAATTCCGTTTAATCTTTCCATCTTTTCAACTTGTACTTTTAAACATTCCTGTGTAACCCCACCCTCTGTAAATGAACTCAGATCAAATATTATGGAGATTATTTCTACTGTTCCATTTGGGTATCTTGCCATAGTATCTAGGGTAGTCATTTGTTGTCTAGTTGGTGCATTTTGTCCCGAGTAAAGATACAGCTTGGAGAACTTATAGGTTCATAGTTAGGTACTAGGCTATCGGCCCAAGGGCCTACATAAGCCTAGCCAGCAAGGTTCCATAGCTTACGCCACCCAAGAAAGTTATTTTCCTGTGCAACTGTCCAGTAGAGACACAGAAGTAATCCCCGGGGTGTATTTCTTATTTCCCATCCACTCATCAAGATTTTTCTTGAAGAGTGCTAATGAAGAACTTTGCTTGACATAGATGGGTAGCTTGTTCCAGAGTATAGGAAGTCTCTGGGACAGGAATCTATCCCTCCAGCGTGTCCTGTTTATTGTGGTGACAAGGTTTAGGTCCCTAGGGCGTGTAGCTCGGAGGGATTGGGATTTCTTTAGGTGTAGCATGTCCAACAGCTCTGGGTTTGACATAGCTTTATATGTTAGGCAGAGATCACCTCGGAGTAGGCGATATGCTATGGAGTAAAGCTGTAGTTTTTTGAGGCGGTCAGTGTAGGGCATTTGTTTGAGGCCAGTAATCCTCTTTGTGAAGTACTTCTGTGGCCTTTCCAGCTGCTGCAGATGTCTTGTGAGGTACATTCCAAAAGGGGCGTTGTACTCTATAATGGGTCTAATGAGTGACGAGTACAGGGGAACAATAACCTCTTTTTTCCTGGATGAGAACCCTTTTATGATGAGGTGTGCCACGTAGAAGGACTTCCTGAGTTGCTGTCCAGTCCCTGGCTGGTTCTAACTCCTTCCTTATTTTTTGCTACTGCTATGCAGTGTTACACTGTACTTCTAAGTTTCTATACTATGAGTTAGACACACTGCTACTGCGGCCACTGTCTTGAAGTAGGGATAACATACTAAAGCGTTTGAAAATATGCGGTACTGGACTCTTATTACAAGATATAACATCTTTATTGTGTTGATCAGGAATAATTAATTTAAATACTTTCAGCAGTGTATCAACCTCAGAAGGGAACAGAAAAAATTAAAATGAGAACTGTATGTTATGTGAAAATCCTGACCTGAATTTTTTTTTGTTTTCTAATGAAATTGAAATGAAGATGAGAAGAGAGTACTACATGTTATCTATTTTGTCTAGCTGAAACCCCTAAATTTCAACAAAAAGTCTCCTGACTCCTGGAAAAACAGTAAAAATATGTACATGCATCTAGTAAGTTTATTACAATTTATTTTAATCTTAAACTAAGTGAGATATTCCAGCTATTCAAATATTCTTGTTCTAGAAAGCTTATTGCACAAAGAATTGGCTAGCTGGATTCAGAATTGTAGTTATAGAAATGTATTATTTCAAAGTCTGAGAGAAGAGAATGTAAGCAGAATGAATAAATGATGAACACATTCAAAAACATTTTTATCAAAAGGTAACCTGGCATTAAAATACTTCAAATATAGCTTTAGCAGTGGAAACAGCAAATAAGGATGTACAAGATTTGCAGTTCAGTTGACAGTAGAATGCAATATAGTTCAGGAATAAAACTCTGAAAGGTGTATTCTCAAGAGTATGATTTCATGTTTTCTATCCCCAGAAGTTAGATCATATCTTACACACAGAGGGAATTGCTTAAGCGTTATTTCATTGACATAAAAATAAATAAATAAGTAAATAAATAAACAAACCTTTCTGCTCTGTAATCAGTCTCAAAGTATGGAAATATATTTCACTAGATCAGCTACTACCAACAAGAGCTGCATTGCTCAGTGGTAACAAAAGCAAAATGGTTGCCAGACAGACAGAGAGTAGACTTCTTACTACAATCACTTATATTCAGACTACTTAGAATATGATCCCTCCTCTATCTGACTACACAGTTCACGTTAAGAAATTCTGATTACAACCCCTGGTCCTTCTCTACTCATGCCCTGCTCAACAAACTCAACTGCAGTGACCATTCTTTTGTTTTACTTGCTTCTATACTATGGGAGTCTCTTCCAGTGTTCTTAGAAAACACAGATGCTTACACAGACGTCTGTAAAATGTTAAACTCTCACTCCATAAGGGAACATGTTTCTGACAGATTAGTATTATCTAACTCAAACTCATACCGTTTTAAAACATGTCCTATCTCAAATCTTAATTTAACCCTCTAAAATAACTGTTTGCTGTTAGCTCATATGTCCAAAGTGCTTCCATCCACTTGACATTATACTTAATTAGAGAATGGGAGATCCATAGATCACACCCTGATTGGAGAACAAATTATGTCCTTACATTCACCACTGCAGTATTCTTAACCAATGGGATTCCCTACTGTGGAGCCTGATGTCCAGCCAGTCTACCAAAGCCTACTGTTGTAACGTCACCCAATTGCTCTTCATGTAGTGTAGGGCATAAAGGTGACATTCAGATGTACCATCCTCAGAACTTCTTTGCTGCCAATCAGAAAGTTTCTTCTGATCATCAGTCTGTTTGTCTGCATCCATTCTTCAACAGCTGAATGAATTTTCATTCTCCAGTTACTGCCTATGTCTCGTTTGCTGAAGTCTGAGCTGTTGCTGATATGTACCCTATTGGGATTTTATTTTTTATTGGCTTTTTTGTTGCTGTTGGGGTTAAGGTCATCCAAGAAGGGTAAATGCCAGAGCAGGAGACAGATTCCTCTTAAAGACTGCCACAATAAGTGTCTTTTTTGCCTAGAAGCTTCTCATGACCACAAGTCCTGTTCAATTTGTCAGGCGTTCATCCTGAAAACTCTTCATAGTAGGCTTTCTTCCTTTTCCTTCTATCTTGAGAACCAGCGACTTAAGCTTCTCATTAAAGATACACTAGAAGGAACTTCCTGCCCCAAGCGTCATATGTCAGGGAAGAAGAAGGTGAAAAAAGTAAGACCGGAATCTTCCGCAGTCCAGCCTCTGCTGGGTGTTTCTCTCGAGGTTGTTACAAACCAGGGGCTTGCCTGGGTGTGTTGTCAGATGTCTCTGCCGCGACTGGGTTGGAGGCTGGCGAGGATCCAGCTGGCAGTATGTCTGATGAGGCTTTGCAGCCATCCATTTTGGATTTTCAAGGGAAACCACTGTTGATTATTTAGGGGCCTAGGGGTGTTCTGCAGATTCTAGTCAGCGAAAAAGTTCCTACTACAGTTATCGAATGCCATCCTGAGTCAGAGTCTTCTCAGTTTTATAGTGTGGACATTCCCTTAAAAAAGAAACAAAAATCTAAACATGATTCTTCTGCTCCTAGGGTCCTCAAAGTGAGTGGCAGGCCTTTACTCATGGGTTATTTAATGCTTTAATGTCACTAAAGCCTCCTCAGGGAATTTCTGTTCCTCCTCCTCCTTGGTCCTCTACTCTCCTTAAAAGGCCTAGAGAACAGGATTCTTCTGAAGAGGAGTGGGATTCTGATAAAGAATCACTGACTTATTCTACTCAAATTACTTCTCCTTTGGACTAGTGGTCAGAGGAGGAGGAATCTAATAGTCCTGATACTCCTTTTGAGGAAATTTCCTTTGGGGCACACTCTCTATGCTGATGGAATTTTTTTAAGTGGGACTGTGCTCAGATCTCTGATATCTATAAAAAGTATTATGAGTTGCTGCAGATGGAATCTCCTAAACCTGTGGTTATTCCTACAGTTTTGGCTGCTTTGCTGGATGCTTTTTCCAATGCCTGTAAAGTGCCCGATTCTCTGTCCCTTGCTCCCAAGAAGCCGGATAGGTTTTATAAGGTGCCTGAGGATTGTAACTTTTTGTACAAATGTCCTGCTGCTGAACCATCTGTGGTGTCTGTAGCCTCTGATAAACCATCTCATTTTCTTCCTTCACTCACGTTACTGCCTTCTGACAAGGACAGCAGAACTCAGTAAGAAGGTTTATGCTTCTGCTACCCCTACCTTTAGGGCTATTAATGATCAGACCCATATGTCTAGGTATGTGTTGGCTCTTCTTTCTCAGGCTGGTCAGCTTCTTTCTGATCTTCCAGACTCTGAGAGTAAACTTCTGCTCTTTCCTTGCTAGGAACTTCCTCTCAAGTGGTTTGTCATTCTATTGAATGTAGTTATGATGCAGCAGATGCCTCTTCTGTGGCTGCTGCTTTTGGTTCAGTAATGAGGAGGTATTCTTGGCATAGGCTTCAACCTTTACCGGATGATATTAAGGCTAAGTTGATGGATGCTCCTCTGAATAATAAACTTTTGTTTGGGGGAGTAGCTGCTGATTTAAGTCTCTTCAGGATAAGGGGAAGGCCTTACAGGAGCTTAAACATGTGCTTGTTTCTCTTGTGCCTAAATTTCAGAGAAACTACCCTAATAAGCCAGCCTTTATTCGTAGGCAATCTCGCCCTTTTGAAAAAAGGGTGTCAAATGAGCTCCTTCTGCTAAGTCCACTCAGAGATTCAGAAGTCTTCCTTTCCTGACAAACCAGGTGCTGTATGACTGCCCACCTCTTCCCAGACACATTCCTCTTACTCTTCCTGTTTGGCTTCAGATCACTCAGAATTCTTGGGTTCTGTCAATCATTCGTCAGGGGTACTTCCTGGTGTGGAAATCCCATCCTCCTTTTATGGGCATTCCTCAGCCTCCTTGGGAACAACTTCCTTTTTCCAAGAGGTTCTTCAAGATCTCTTGTCTCAAGATGCAATTCAAGAGGTGCCTGTGTCCCAAAGGGGGAAGGGGTTTTAGTCGAGAATGTTTCTAGTGTCCAGAAAAGAGGGCACTTGGAGACCAATTCTAGACCTCTCTCCTTTAAACATTTTTCTGAAGGTGCCTTCCCTCCAGATGTCTGTCCAGACTGTGTTTCCTCTCTTGCTCCCTCAGGCCTATATGGTGCCTCTGCATCTCAAGGATGCTTATCTCCATATTCTGATTCATCCTCTTTTCAGGAAGTTTTTGTGTTTCTCTGCTGCTTTCTGGCATTTTCAGTTATCTGCTTTGCCTGTTTGCCTTTCTGCTGCCCCAAGGGTGCTCAACAAATGCCTCACTCCTGTGATTGCTTTTTGCAGCTTCAAGGGATCCAAATATTTCCTTACTTGGACAACCTGCTGATTCAGGCATCCTCTCCAGAGATCCTTTTGCAAAATCTTCAATTCGCCATTTCCCTTTTTCACAGCCTGGGGTTCACAATAAACTTCAAAAAGTCTTCTCTGACTCCTTCTTAGGATCATGTCTTTCTGGGTTGTGGGATTCAGATGATGCCAGTGCTAGCATCCCTGCCTCCTCCAAAGGTCTTAACTCTCATTCCTTACTTTCAAACTCTTCTTCTCCTGGCCTCAATTACAGCTAGGGGGTTTCTAAGAGCTCTGAATTTCATGGCATCTACCATTCTGATACTTCCTTTGGTCAAACTCCACATGAGGAAGTTCCAGTGGTTTCTGAAGTCAGTTTGGATTCAACATGCACATTCCTTAGACTTTGTAGTTCCTCTTCTACCTTATCTCCTACAGGAACTTCACTGGTGGATTCAGCAGTTGTCTTTGAATCCAGGGCTCCCTTTTCACCCCCCTTCCCTCTCAGGAACTGCTCACAGATGCTTCAGACATGGGATAAAGAGCAACATTTGCCTCCCTGAAAGTACAGGGTGGCGTGGCTGCCTCATCAGCAGCAGGAGCACATCAATGTCAAAGAGATTAGAGCTCTTATGCTGGCTCTTCAGATCTTTCATCCTCTTTTCTCTCCAGAGCCTCTCAAGGTATTTACAGACAATACCACAGTGATGTGGTATATCAAGAAACAGGGAGGAACAAGATCCTGTCTTCTCTGGCACTTCTGGTATGGGATCTTGCTGTCAAGTATCAAGTGACTCTTCTGGCAGTTTATATCTCTTCAGATCAGAACATTGTGGTAGACACTCTGAGCAAGCCCTTAATTCAATCCCACAAATGGATGCTTCACAGGGATGTGTTTCTGGACATTGTCCACCAGAGGGATACTCCACAAGTAGATCTATTTGCCTCCCCTCTGAACAGACAACTTTCTCTGTTTTGTGCTAGAGTCCCAGGTCCTCTGGTGTGGAAGGTGGACACCCTCTCATTTTCTTGGAAGGGGATGTTTCTTTAGGCGTTCCCTCCCCTTCCTCTCATTCTGAAAGTACTGTTCAGGGTTCAACAGGATGCTCCCAAAATCTTGTTGGTGACTCCCTTTTGGCTGTGACAGCACTGGTTCCTTCTACTTCTGCATCTAACTAAGGGTAATCATCACAAGTTATCTCATAGGGTGGATCTACTCACACAAGACAAGGGATTGCTCATCCATCCCTACCTGTCCACGCTTCAACTAACACTGTGGGTGACAGGGTTTTGATTCCTCATAGACACCTTTTTTCTTAGGATGTGCTACAGTTCCTGCAGGAGGCCAGAAAACCTACTACTAGGAAATCCTACTTATCTAAATGGAAGAGGTTTTCTATTTGGTGTCTCTCTTGTAACCTGGACCCACTTACTGTGGATGTTCCTTTGATTCTCTCTCTTATTTGTGTGAGTTGCTCAATGCTGGGTTGGCCTATTCTTCTATTAAGGCTCACGTCATAGGTACATAGGTTCATAGG
The DNA here is from genome assembly GCF_019279795.1 of Protopterus annectens. Taxonomy (NCBI): domain Eukaryota; kingdom Metazoa; phylum Chordata; order Ceratodontiformes; family Protopteridae; genus Protopterus; species Protopterus annectens. Next base: position 365,714,098 of record NC_056735.1, read on the forward strand.
AGGTACTAGGCTACTGGCCCTAGGGTCTTTATAAGCCTAGTCATCTTTCCACAGCTTTACATATGAAACTGTCAAACGTATGGGTTAGTAGTTACCTGGGTCTGTAGATGGCCTTGCCTTGTGCAGGAGTATGACTGCCACTGCTGCTGTCCTCCATTTCCTTGATATAAATCCTATTTGGAGGCTGAGGTTGAACAATGTGATTAGGGACATGGATAAGTTGTGCTTCATGCTAATGAAGACACATCCAGAGATATTGTCAGGACCCATAGATGCAGTATTTTTGGTTTCTGAGAGAGCATTCGGGACATGTTCCTGTGTGATAGCTGGGGGGGGGGGTGTACTGATTTCTGATATTTTTGTGAGATAGTCAAGGGTAAGAGGGGGTGACGTTGGAGCTGAATTTATTGGCTAGGAGGTTTGCTATATCTTCAGCTTCATTGTAGGTGGTATCATTCACTATCAGCTCAGTGCACTGCTGTGTAGTGCTTTTGAGATTATGGACATAGCTAAAGAAGGCCTCATGCTTGTCATGGGCCTGGGTGGCTATTTCTGTCTCATATTTGGCCTTTGTGGTTTTAATTAGAATCCTGAGTTGCTTATTTAATTTAATGACGGGATTTCTAACATGCTTATTTTTGGCTACATTTTTCTTCCTTTTGTAATAAAGCTTATTGATATTGTGATTCCAGCAGGGAGGTTTGTTTTTAGGGTTCTCCCTACATATGTTTCTGCCAGGTACAGATGTTTTTATGTGGTTGTTTACAAGCTGATGTAAGTTAGTGGTATACATTTCCACATAAGTAGAGTTTTCTAAGTTTGGAGGGGATTTAAAACTTGCCAGGGTATCACTTAGAAGTAGGAAGTTTGCTTGGAGAAATTTCTAAAAGTTCCAGAGACAGTGGAGATCTCAGGTTTTAGTTTTATTTCAAAGGAGACTGCTTTATGTTTGGACCTGATGAATGAGGATGTTACACAAGGAATGGAACATACTTCCCCCACATTTGTGAGGACAAGGTCAAGGATGTTGTTTCCGCTAGTGAGTACTCTTACTAGTTGGTCCACAGTGTTTGTGTTAACAAAATCCAAGAATCTCTGTTTGCACACTAGTGGTGGTATAGATTTCCCAGTGTAACCATTTGAAATGTTTGGATCTACTACACTGAGTCTAGAAACACAGAGACTCTATAGCTGAAAAAATGGACTTGTATATAACAAGTCAGAGATGGCCATTTCTCAGAATATTCCCTTTACTGCAAAGTATGGCAATCTTGGAGTTGGCATATATAAGTTTGTGGGTGCAGGGGGGCTTTTTCCACTGCAAAAACAAGGTTTAAATGAGAAGAGCAATGTTGAAGATTCACTCTTCTAGATTTTTGATCTTTTTTTTTTTTTGGTCTGACAGCACTCAACATTAAGACTGACAAAATTTCAGTGGGGAGCTGTTTCCCACTTTATAGCTGGGCAGTTGATGTCACCCAGGAAGATAGGATTTAGTTTAATGCTGAGTGACTCCAATTCATAGACATAAGCTCTATGGTATTCCTGGGTCATGGGGGCATTCTGTAGCTAGCTAGAATATGGTAAGGGACTTTGTTGATGATGGATTGGAATTGAAGACAGGGCATCATGCTGCTTTACCAGACTTAATGTGAGTCTGTTCTGGATGAAGATTGAGACGCATCCACCCTTTTTTCCTTTCGTGCATAGTAGCTCATCTAAATGTGTAGAAGCATATCTCTCAACTGTTCAGATTTTCACAGAATGTCCAGATTTGTGCTTCATATTTTTGGTCTGTTCCTTAAAAATTTGAGGTTTTCTCAAAAATCACTGAGGACTGATGTCACTAAATAATGACACACATTTCAGTTTCAGATCTCATATCCTTCTGAAAATGCATGCTAAGACAAATCCTGTCATTCTATCAAATTTCTCAGATTATAAGAGCAATACTTAAAAAATCTGACTCTATAGTTTGGGCCTTCGTCCCAGCATTATTTTAGGCTTTGTCCAGATTTCTTGTGCTAAGAGGTTGAGAGGTATGTTAGAAAGCATTATAGCCCCGCACAGCTGTAGTATTCCCCACCGATTTAAATAATTTCTCGGTCACTATACAGATGGCTATGTGCACCAAGGTGAGAAGGCTTGCAGGGAGTGGAGTTTCTTGTTTAGGCTCTTAGCATTGATCAGTAGCGCCTTTATATTTTCCTATGCTTGTTTCATTATGTTGGTAGGTTTACCTGGTTGGTATTACCCCCAAAAAAGGCACTATGGGAGTGGTCAATGTTTTAACCAATATTTGAAAGCCTAAAAGGTATAGGTGCAGACCATCCCTGGCAAAGCAGCATGGACTGTTGACCATATCCTCCCAGGCTGACAGGAAAAACTAAGCCAATTATTGAAGTTAATTCTTTTTTGCTCATATTGAGGCATCATCCTTGAGAAAGGTAGAATGCCTGTCAGTGCCAGGTTTATACCTGCCTGGGACACGGTCTGAGAGCTCCATCATGTTTCTCTTCATGTAGTCCAGGGAGGTACATTTCAAGTTGTTTATACCCACATGCACTGTGACACTGGTACTTGCTCTGCAAGGACTTGAGTGCATGTGTAATCTGACAAATCCTGGCACCAGATAAGCAACTGTCAGCCTTTCCTTACATAGCCTTCTGAGCATCAGTATGTCTTACAAGGGAGACATCTATGACTATTTAGTTGGGTAGATGTCTGCTTGCCTTATGGGCTCAACATCTATGACACTGGGACGCCTAATGCTATGTGAGGTTGTTAGCTTTGCAGACTTGGAAGGTTTCTGATGATTCTTAATGCCCCTGTTATGTTTTGGAGGTCTTTGAAGTTTGGGCTAGTTAAGCTTTAGAACCTCAGTATGTGACCGATTATATGTTTTATGTGGGTTCTGGGAAGGTGCATTTTGGGGAAACTACTGATGATCTTAGTATCAGTGTTATTTGTGTGTGAGATTTTGAACTCCAGTGACATTATATATGTGCATTTCTCACACATTACATTATGCTATTTGAGTAATAAGTGGATGTCAGACAGCCTGAGACAATTCCTACATTGTCTGAAGATACCCATCTCAATTAGGCTGGCTACAGGGGGAAAGTGCTGTTCCATGGTTTCAACAGGTCTGATTTTGGGAGCAGGGAGATTGGTACCTGACTGGGTAGGTGGTTAGGTGACTACTTATTGTAGGGAAGTACCTTAGTATTTTGGGCTAGGGGGAATAGTATATTTGGTACACCTTAATAAAACTTAGAGGGCTTCTTTTATGTGCAGTGCATTTCACAGTGCCCTCAGGTTTAGAGTACTGAAGTCAGTTTAGCTAGGCAGACTTTTATGGAAAAAAAAAAATTCTTGTGCACATAATCTACTGTCAAGTGAGACCTACAACAATCGTGTACTAGGCACAGTTCAGTGCAAGTTAAAGGAGACAAGCAAATTCAGTAATCCAATAAAAAAAGCAAAAACTCAAGCCAGATGAGCTTGTGAACACATATCCTGCAATAAAATCACATTACTCTCACTAGTGTAAATCTAAACTACAAATCTAAACATTTTATGCAAAAATGTGACAAAGGCAAAAAAAGCAGAAACAAATACATTGAAATGAAACTGACTGTAAGTGCAGCTTAAATATGTAATATAGCCAGAAAATGTTTGCTTTTGATTTTCACTTTAATAAACAATACTGTTTGGAGCACAGATCATTCAGTAAATCATAACACTCTCAGTACTGAATGCCTAACTACAAGTCTATTGCACAAGACCAAGGTAAAGTTACAAACAACTGTACTCTTGATACAAATGACACAAATGGCAGAAAATGCAGAAATAAATCTATCAAAATAAAGCCGAACATAAGTGCTGTTTAAATATGTAATAAAAATAAGAAAATGTATAAAAAGAGGCTCACTCAAGATTAAGCACTCTAAGGGGAGGGCTTCTAAGTTTGATTTGTCAGTGCCCAGTAAAGTGAACATAAGTGATGAGATGATAGGAACTTCTAAGTCCAAGTATATAATAGGGGCAGGCAACACAAAGGCTGCTGAGTTTAACAGAACAACAGGGAAAGGGCTGGTGGGTGGAAAGCTAAACTGATTTACATGGTAAGATAAGTATGGCAGTCTAAATATACTTCCCTAGATTCAAAATTAAGTCCAAATGCTTTGTTTGGTGTTAACTTCAGGAGAGCTTCAGCTTTCAAAAGTCTTAAATACAACAGAGGCTCACTACTTATGCAATATAAAATATTAGGGGGCGCGTGAAGGCTGAAAGCAATTAAAGTTCTAACCTATAGTATTTATCTTCCCAGAACTGCAGAAACCCTCCACAAATCATACTGGATTTAATGGCCACAAGCTCTAGATAACTCCCACAGCTGGCCAAAACTGTCTGTTTGTTCTAAGTTTGAAAAATGATTAAAGCACGGCACTTAGATGCAGCAATGCTGATTAATCCACTTAACAGCACAGAATATAACAACACAAACTGTAAAAATGCAGAAAAATGAGAGAACACACTCAGAGTTGATTTAAATGTCTAGACAAAGCAGGCAACCCACTTGAAAAAGAAAATACACAGTAAAATGCCTTCAGTTAATAGCTGTAACTTCAGATTAGAGAAAAACATGGTAAAATACAAAAGAGGAAACAGAAAACAAATTATTTAAATGGTAAGATAAGTGAAGTAGTTTAAATGTACTTCCTTGAATGCAAAATGAATCCAAATGCTTTGTTTGATTTTAGTTTCAGGAAATCTTCAGCTTCCAAGAGTCTTAGACAATAATAGTTGACTGCACATGATATAAAACACCAGTCGGAAGTGAAGGTTGGGAACAGCTAAAGTTATAGCCAATAGTGGCTAGTGACTAACTAGTCAGCCATTATTTCCCTGACCCCATGTCTTAGGTGTTACCTTTCCCTGATCATATTGTCCATTAAGTGATTTGACTGCAAGATCACAGTCCCTATACCCACTACATTCACCTTGAAGGGTGATTCTCTTTTCCTCACAGGTATGCATCCTTAGATTTAGTATATTTAAGTAAGGTAGTGTGAGAGACCAAGTTTCCGACATAGAAAATAAAGAAAGAGAACTTGCCTCCCTTCAAAGATTTTTCAATCCTTTTGGATTGAAGACTTTTTTATTCAGTGGGCTGGGAGTCAATTTCTCATAGTGGGTATATATATACCTGTCTAATAGGATTTTTTTTCAGTCTTATAACCAATTCATGGCTGAAAGTTGACCCCAGTTCTTCAGATCATTTAACTGTACAAATATGTAACAAATGTCTCCTGTCATTACTTTATCTTCGGTTTCAAAGCCTTACATACATAAATACATACAAATATTTCAAGCATGGGCATTAATGCCCTTCTAGCTTGCCAATATACCAAAACACTTGTCCCCATAATAGGTGTCCAGGCTGTTCTTAAAAATATCCAAACTAGTATTTGTTTTAATGTAATTTGGTAGTCTGTTCCATGCATCAGCTACTCTGTCAGAGAACCAATTAGTACACTTCTCATTCTTATAGAATCTTCTACATAGGTTGTCTGATGATTCTCTAGTACTTTTTGATAACCTCAAACATTCCCAGAGGTAGTTGTCTCTAAATGTCCTATATACTTGAATAAGATCTTCTCTTAGATATCTGTAAGAAACATTGTACAAGTTCAGATATTTCAGTCTTTCATAACTTAAATTTTCACATGCATGTATGCCCTTATTTCTACTGTACTCTTTCTGGTTTACTCATGCTTGTTTTATTATATGGATTCCATACTGTTATTCCATACTCAAGTGTGGGTCTAATAAACAATGAATGCATCATTTTTGATTTCCTAGACTTTATAAATCTTTTTATACAACCTACACTTCTATAACTATCATTAACCAATTGGTTGATATGATTAGAAAAATTCATAGCTGAATCCACATATATACCTAGGTCCTTAAATGAGTCTACAGTTTCAATCACTGTGTGCTTTATTAAATATTCACCTTTCAATTTATGTTTCCCAAATCTCATATGCTTAGTTTTTGATGCATTTATCAGCATATTATTCTCATTTGCCCAAATAGTCAATTTAGTCAAGTTATTTTGCAGACATGCTTATCTGTAACACATATAATCAGTTTACCAATGTCAAGTCATCTGCGTATAGACTGTAAAACACCTCAGATGAAAACATTAGGTCAGAAAGATACAATCTAAACAAGTTAGGGCCTAGGACAGAGCCCTGTTGACACCCTGACTATAACCAAGGATATCACCTGTCCAGTTGCTGTATGATACTTGCCATGTCCTATTTGTAAACCATGCAGCTATCCATCTTAACAAGAGTGCATTAATATCTAGCTGCACTAATTTATTGATCAGTGTTTTATATATGACCCTGTCAAATGCTGAAGTTAAATCTGTATAAATTACATTACAGCACAATTTTTCATTCATAGCTGTTAATATATTGTTATAGAACATCAAGTTACAAGTGGTAATAGATCTGTTTTCAACATATGCATGTTGATGTATGGTTTCAGGTCCCAAACTATCCAGTTCTGACAATAACTTATCCAATATTACCTTCTCCATTATTTTTCCACAACATGAAAGTAGACTTAAGGGTCTGTATGACTCTGGGTCGGTCCTACTCCCCTTTCCCTTGAAGACAGGTTTAATAAGCTCATGTCTCCAATCTTGAGGAATCTCCCCATATTTATATTGCCTAGTGAATAATAGATATAATGGTACCATAAGTTCTTGCTGAAGTGTTCTCAGGTCATTGTTACTAATTCCGTCTCCTCCCTGTGCTTTGTTTGGATCCAATCTGTGCAGTTCTTTTTCAGTATAAAATAATTTGATTCCAGTATCTGGGGTTATCTGGATGTCACTAGGACAACTTATCATCCCTTTTGTGGAGCCAAACTATTTTGCATAAGATTTTGTAAATTTATCTATTATCTCTTCTATGAATACATTTTACAATCTGCACACAGTTTACCAATTTGTGTGTCTTTATTCCTTCCAAATCTTATGTATCTATAAAAAGGTTTCCTATAGTGCTCAATATCTTTATATAAATTTTCTTCAAAAATTTCTTGGACTTGTCTCACACTGTGCTTAATCTATTTGTCTAGCTTGTTTATTTCAGTTTTCAAAGTTGCAGTTCGACCTCTCTTCCATTTCTTATATTTTTTGTTTCTCACCTTAATCAGATATCTTGTTCTTATGGAAATATATCCCCCTGATATTGAATGCCTAGATCCTGATGTTAAACATTTTTTTGATTTTTTGCACTCAATTTCTGTTTCAAAACTTTTCACATTTCATCTGCAGTTGAAGATTCAACGAATGAACACCTCATTCCAGTTAGTTTTACATAGTGATTGTTTTGCTTCCACATAATCTGTAATTAGCATTCTGTCCATTGGTTGAGATTTCAGTTTGGCAGAATTATCTAGCAACAAATTAACCTGTATAACCCCATGATCACTGCACATCAATGGTGGTAAAACTTGAGTTGAAGTAACAATAATTTCTTTTGGAACACAGTGTCTAGTATGTTCCATCTCCTGGTAGTTGTTTTTACAATCTGAAACAATCACTGCTCCTGAACATACATTGTGAATAATTTCCTTACTAAAGTTGTGGAATCAATATTATTCCAGTCTGTTTCTGGTAAATTTAAGTCCCCAGCTAATATTATTCTTCTCTCCTGTGTTTCATGTAAGAAATGTATGAATTCCTCTAGGTCATCTGCACTTGACATTGGTGGTCTATACACTCCAACAATTGTTATATGTTCCAGGGTTGTCTTTATTGTCACAGTTACACAGTCTATAGCATTGGTGTTATCACTGAACATGTAATAATCACAGGTCTCATAATTATCTTTAATCCCTATCATAACACCTCCACCTGATTTTTTTGTTAGAATGTCTACTTTAGTAAAAACATTTATACCCTGACAGAACTGGTTTCCATTCATTGTTCTTTAACCATGTTTCACAGACAATAACATCAGTGTTGTGGGAATGCAGAAAATTTTCCAATAAAAACACTATTATTAATGTTCCTAGTATTATCAACCATCAGAGATGCATCAAATGTTGCTGTGAACTGTTAAATTTTCGACGTGGCAAAAATCTTGTCTAGTGTTGGTCAAATATTGTAAAATATCTGCTGCAAACATTTTCTTCCCTGATCTTGACAAATGCATGGCATCCTATCTTAACACGTTTGCCCAAAACTAGGTTTGGATCCTCTACATATTTCCATTTTTTAAAACAGGACATTTTTTTCATGTAGGTATTTACCCCCAAATTTTTTTCATTCACAGTGACCTGACTATCCTTTCTATAGGTGATTTGTGAAAAATATGTCCTAACACCAGTACAAGCTATACTATCTAAGAGGGCTGTCAGTTCCCTACTAACAGTCAGAGAATTCTTGTGGATGATATAATTTGTACTAACATGAATAAAAACGGATCCGTATTTCCTTACATTAAGGCGTTCCAAGGCTTGTCTCTTATCTTCTATTTTTGCTCCTGGCAAGCATAACACTTTTCGATGTTCATTATCTTCTCTGCAAATATAAGTATCAGTTCCTCTAATACTTGAATCTCCAATTACAAGAATCTCTCTGCTGGCCAGCTCTGAAGAATCTTCAGCTTCTAATACAGTAATATCTGCTCTATCAATCGTTACAAAGGATAGATCTTCATCACTATTAGTCTTATTAATCCCACTGTTTTCATTGTGTATTAAGTTCTCATCCAGCTGGTATTGTAAATCCACAGCTTGAGCCACGTTGTCAACATCTGTCTTTCTCATCTTTTTTCTTACAGTAATGTTTTTCAGTCCTTCCACATTCAATTTTGATTTCTTCCTTTTCACCTGCCCCCTACCTCTTTTTTCTACCTTTGCTATTGGAAAAATGATGCCTTTTTCTGTAGACTGAAGGTTTTCTGATAGAAAAAATATCATCATTCCCTGTAATCTGTGTGTTACATAAGAAAGTAGTGTCCTTTTTACTATGTATTCTCTTTCCTTTACAGTCATTAATCAGTTTTTTTTTCTTCCTTGTTATTTGTTGTGAACTTCTTCCTTTCTTTCTTTTCTGTCTCCTTCTAAACAAACTGGATCCTCAGACTGCTGAATACTTGTATCCAGAATTCAAAGTTGTTAGGGGCATTGTCTTGTTTCTTAGGGGTTGAATGATCTTTGCAGACAATAGATGCATCATTTCCTAAATGTGTTCTATTTGTTCTATGCCTATTATTTATTTCATCAATTCAGCCGTTAATATATGAAACAACAGTTCTCCAAGCCATGCCAATTGCACAAGTGCAATAATCATCATTAGGTATAGATTTACTTCTAACAATGGTAAGCAAATCATCTAACTTTTGACACAAGCAACACAGATTACCAGTTATCAGCTGTTAACCTTTAAATATGCATAGCATTTATTACACTGTACAAGAGATTTGCACATTAGCAAATTGTTAATTGCATACACATTTAAGGAATCCATATTCAGCTTCAAATGAATATTGTAAAAGAAAAGAATCAAACACAGTAACCACAGAATTCCAAGAGAACTTAAATCAACTTCTATGACAAAAAAAATCACAGTAGCAATATACAACTAAATAATAAAGTACAGTAAATTTGTTCTGACCATACAAGTTCTACAAGCCAGACAAAATTTGTAATTCCTTTATGCTGCACACGAAAGCACTCAGTAGCTTCTGCTTACTATCAATCGCAGTTGCACTTCTTTTTAATAGTAAATATCAATAAATCACAAACCAAGGTAGGATTGTTTATATATGCTCAGGATTTTCCTTTCTCTAGTCTGTGTGAATTTATATAGAGCCTTTACAGTTAGTGCACCCATTTCATGGAATTCTCTACTCTACCAAATTTGAGGAGACTCTAGAGATTATGAATGGAAGCCTTTGACTACTCCTTAAAAAGATAGTCAAATGCAAATGTCCAGTGGCAACCACCCAACTGTCCATGTTCACTCAAATCAGGAGCCCTTCCTCAAGTTCTGGAATGGGTTTTGTGGGACCTGAATAAGCCGTCTCTCTATTATAATTCTGAAATCTGCAATTGTGAGTCTCAAAATACAAAAAAAAAAAAAATCAGGAAAACTCTAGGAGTGCAGTGAATATTGATGACCACTGTTCTCATTCAAAGTTGATTTTTGCAGGGGGTGAGCTCCCTGCACCCCCAATGTGGGGGCTGCACTTCCACACTCCTGCTACTTATGTATAATAACTCTGAGATCACCATGTCTCAGAGAAAAGAGTATACTTCGAGACATAGCAATCTCAATACTTGCAAGTCCCCATTTTCATACATTCTGCCCCATTATTTCAGAGCTCATGCTCATGAGTCTCAGAAATAGTACTGTTACTAAATACACTAAGCAAATTGAGGAACAACACAATGGTGAAACTACGACTTACTCTGTAAGTTCTGCTTTTCTCTTGATTAATTTATTTTTCTGCATATGTTTTACATGTTATTGACTATTTTTATATGCGTACATTTAGTATTTCGCATTTCCAAATGTAAGTGAAAATGGATCTTCCTGGCCGAGCTCATATACTACCTTAGCTATTTCCATAATTCATATGTTTTATATTCTGTCCTTCTTACTACAGAATCAACAAACATCTTAGTATGTTTTCATATTCCTAACCATCAATATGGTAGTTACCACCACCAGTTATTTCTGGATCTTAAGGGGAGCCTACTCTAACCTTCACATTGAAGAGGATGGTGTCATTCTCCTAGGTTGCCACTCTGTGTTCCAGATACGGCAGTCATTTCTGGGGATCTGCACTGCCTTAGTGTGGGTTTTGCATTGTGGAGGCTCCTACCATCTTTCCTGGTCTTCATTGTAGGTGCTTCTGAAAAAGATCTGTGATGTGTTATAATGATAAATTAATTCTGGGGATATCAAACAGTTACTTCTCTGTAACATCTTTAGAGGTAGGAAAGAAGGATTAGTGTATTCTTGGTAGATGAGTAAAGAATAGTGCAGTATACTCTCTCAAATTAGACAGCTGGCTCATCCATTTATTTAATGTAGTTATATTTATTTTACTAAGTAATTATGCAGCGCTTATACTTTTGTATATAGTCTGTTGCTCTTACTTTTAATATACTAGTGATTTGTCTGTTTTGCAGGGTCATTGACTACATGTTCATACATTAATACAGTCAATTGCAATTACTTTTAGTATAGTGATGACTTGTCTGTTTTGCAGAGTCAGTGACTACGTGTCCATTATTTAAAAAGCTAACTGCAGTTCTGCCAGACTCTTCTGTAGTATATTTTTAACAGAGCTCTTTACAAATAGTTATTGTGTAGACCAACCATTTTGACCTTGAGGAAAGGCAGAAAACATAAACAGGTCCGATGCCTTCAGACCCTACAAAACTCGGGTGAGAATGAACTGGTAACTTCAACATTAACAGTGATATTTTAAAGCAGAAACAGAACATTAATTCAAGTCAGATCTGCATTGTACCTTGGGAAATTTGTGGTACAATCTGTAGAAACAACTCAGGGTTGTATTTTTAGCACTAAAAATTAATCTGCTGCCAAAGACTCAGAAAATGCATTTAAACATTTTCTGGTTATAGTTTGTTAAAAATAATGTAGTTCACCTCTGTGGTTTAATGCCAAAACATCTGGAAATGATTCTCATAGCATACAACACAAAATATTGCAATTCTATATTATATAAACATCTGGCTTACTTCACAGCTGTCACTGAGACACTGTAATTATGTTCAGACACTATTTCATATCCAAGAAAATATTTCTGCCAAGAGCAAGAAGAAAATAACCTAAGAAGGCCAGAACACAGTCATACCTCACAGTTTGCAACACTTGGATCCACAGATAGTGAAAAGTTAAAGAAAGATGAGAAGAAAATGAAATTAATCCTAATGATTTTTTATAACATTTTGTAAATACAAATATAAATTGTCATTCTCCATGTGCTTTGCCATGTGCAAATATTTAGCATAAAATAAATAAAGAAAAACATTAAAATACTTTTTTATTATACTCTGTTGTACTTGAACAAAACCAGTCAACAAAAAGAAAATAAAGTAATGCAGTCCTCTGTATAGTAGTTCAGCTTGTAAGACATGATGTGGAGTACAAAACACAGAAAAGGTTTTCTTTTCATTACAAACATCATGAAGTAGGGGCCTTTCAGATGCAGTTTTTAATCATAAATGGCATTTTCATTACATGAAGGTCACAGGCATAGCTCTCAACTTATTTTCTCAAGAATCAGAAACAAAGATAAAAGTAATGGGTGGCATTTTTAACTATTACTCTGAGTCACTTAAAAAGTTAATACAACAGTTTTGCATCAACAAGCATTTTATGAACAACAAGGAGTATGGCTGACTCTAATCCTTAACAATTTACCAGAAAATCAAAACATGTATGAGGTCCAGAGCAAAACAATGGGCAAAACCAGGGACATTCTCCAAATCAGGGGCAAATGAGAGGTATGGTAATTGACTATGGTTGATTATTTATCTAAAGATCGGAAGATGATACGTTTTGCTTTTCTCTCTCTAAAGTTCATAAACCTGAGAACTTTTACTCTCAAAAATAAATAAATAAATACAGAAATAAAAAGGTGTTATATACTCTAAAAAACACAAAACATGCTTTTTAGTTATCAAATACCATAAAAGGGGACTCTTCACTCTGCCTAGTTTATTTATTTATTATTTCATGTTCTTATTAATGATAGTCCCACTAAGAAAAATTCTCATTTACATGGGAGACCTTCATAGCTTGGAGTAGTAAATCATCTACTTAGCAGCATATATTTGGTAGGTGAAAAGAAACTACTAACAGGCATGGGTGTTGGATGACCAACAAACAAAGAGAAATTATTGAGTGACTTAGTGCTGTCTTATGAGAATACATATATATATTTTTATGATACCTGATAGCTCCCTCAAAGAAGTCACTGGAAACACAACAGACCCATGCAGGTGATCAGGGGGAAACACTGGCAAGATGTCCGTGCCTGTGAGTGAATGAATTAATGTATACACCTGGTCTTTGCCTAGACATCACTGCATGTCAGTGCCTTCGGGGGGGGGGGTGGCAGTGACAAAGGAGCTGGTGCAGAATAAAATAAAGCAAGCCTCATACTTGCACCATGATAACAACAGTGACTTTCTGCACCCAGCTCTGATTCTCGCTGCTAAAAACAGTGAGCAAAATAGCAAAACAATAGGACACTAGTGAAGTGAGGAAGAATGGTACACCTGGAATTAGCAGGGGGTTAGAAAATAAAAAAGGAACAGATAAATAATCCTCTCCTATTATCTCCTAGCATCTTTGATGCTCTTGTGATTCCCCTGGGGTGTTCTTAAAGCGACTGAGGTTATTCATGGAGGACTCTTCTTACTGTGACTTGATTTGAGCAGCAGAAAGGGAGCTGCAGCTTTGGACTGTTCAAAAAATAAAGACAGACCTGAGTCTGTAGGGCTACCTTACAGGTTAGCTAGGAACTTACCCTAAAGTGAATCTCCTTCCCTTATATACCTAGATGAATACTCATATTTGGCACTAGAGACATCCACTGAAGCTTTCTTTCTTTCTGACTTCCATGCTGGTCAGAGCAGCCTGCCACTGCCTTAGTCAGGGAATATGAGTAAAGAAAGAAATAGATCTGGCTTCAACATGAAAAGACAGTGAGTAAATGGACACTCATCCTTTTCTTTTCTTTAATTCACCATTTAGCCGGATCTATTGGTATAGCAAGACAAAGCCCTGAATAAGACTCAGGTGTTCTGAGCTTGAGTAATAGCTCAGACAGCTGTTGGAGTTAGCTGGAGGAAAGAAGGACAGACATGATTGCCAGTTCAACTCTTTTTAGGAGCAGGGTGTGGGGACACATGCCAAGTGCACAAGTTTCTAAGGTAGAGTCTCTGATGAAGACCTGAGACCACACAGGACTGCTGGCTTCTAGATGTTAGGGCAGTCTTGAGGGATGCATCACTTGTGGAAGTGAATATCATCCTATGCAATCAATGGAACTTGTCCTGTTGAGTTAAGGTAAAGAAAAAAAAAACAAACAAAGGCTAATGGCCACCTAAATGATAGTCCCTTTTAGTGGGTTCTCACCCTGGTGTAAAGGAAAAAAATGGGTCAGTTGAATGAGCGAGGGATTGATAGTTGGTATGCAATGGAGGTAAAAAAATATAAAAACAATAAACACCCATTTAACCAGGCTTATTCATGTATCTAAATCTACAAAGTGCAAGCAAACACAGTCTTAATTATATTCTACTTTGCAGCCTTTACAGTTCTAGCACTTATGCTCATTAACTGTGACTTGCTATCATCTGTTTATTCATTTATTTATGTATTTTTTTTTATTTTGGTTAAGTGCTGTGATCCAAAAACCCTTTTCAACTACAACCTGGGCTATACAATCCATTACAAAAATGATTTAAACCAAGTATGAACATATTTATTTAACATTTAGAACCTATGATGCAATTAAAATCTAGAAAGGTTTGTGTGTGTTAGGAATCTTCTTAAAGAAAATTATTAAGCAAAGGGAGAAATATGCAGTTTGGAAAAGTGAGTTAGTGGAAGGTAAGGGAATTTAGAATTGCAATTAACAGTTAACATAAATATATAAATATATATATATATATATATATATATATATATATATATATATATATATATATATACATATTCACAATTAAGATAATTGACCATTTTCATTGGATGCCCAGGTCAAAAAGCTCCAGTAGAAACACATGGTGACAGTCTGAAAACAAAATATTACATCAATATTACAGCAGTTTGGACATATTCATATAGTTAGGAAAATTAAAGCAAGCATTTGTAATACCTAGAATGAAATAACTAACTGCTCAGAATCTATTATATCAACCATTCCTATTATATATAATGTGCCGGAGAAAACAAAACAAAAAAGTAACAAAGCTGACATTGATAACATTACAAATTGTGGTTTGGGTTTAATATACATATATGTATGTATGTATATATATATATATATATATATATATATATATATATATATATATATATATATATATATATATATATATATATATATATACACACATATATATGGTCTAATAACTTACTGCTTCTGCACACATATACTGCATAGCATATACAACAAAAGTTTGACTTATACAAAGAAGTCAGTAGGAAAATGGAAAGGAAATATATGTAGAATGTTGTACTTTGATTATGATTGACATGGTAAGAGAAACAGAAGCGTACACCAAGTGAACTGCTAGCCCTATAAAGAATGTGAGAGGTGAACAAGCAGAATAAAGCCTATAAGTTGTTTGTATTTATTTTTATGAGGGAAGTGATATGAAATATGGGAGACACAAATCAGACATAGACAGTTTAACAAGTTTGTGGAAGTAAATGAATATTGTGTTAGAAGTTGATTGAGGGTGGGTAGAAGATTGGAAGAGTGATGAGATAAGCCAAAGAGTGCATTTTATTAAAATAACAATGGAGCCCACCAGTTGTATGTGACACTGATGCATTCAGGACATTAACATAGAAATGTAGGTCAAAGGGAGAAAAATTTCTGACTGAAATATCTTATTATAGTTGCTTTTTTAGTGTTGTCCCAGTTTGACATCACAGTGGTACACAGAAGGTGGCTGTCTTGGGGGGGGGGGGGGCTACCGATGTGGAGCTATGCTACAGCTTGGATTATATGAATGTGGCCATTTGCACCTTCACATACATCCCAATCTAACACCAAAGGGATGCATAAAAGGTGACTAGGACATGTCTTTGGGGTGTTGGGGGAAACCACAGCTTATGGATAACCTCACACAGAGACAGAGTGAACATGCAGATACCACACAGAAGAAACCATAGCCATGAACTCAAGCGAAGCTAAGCCCTGTAAGATGACAATGCAGTTGTCTTAATAAAGTCTCCTTCTCCCAGATCACCAATGATATCACTTATCGTGTGCAATGCTGACGTCTTTGATGAAAAAGGTAATAAATTATTGCCAACTTATGACTCTTAAATGCATTGCAGCCCCCAGCATACACACACACACACACACACACACACACACACACACACACACAGGCCACAACAATACTAGTTTCACACTGAATTTAGCAAATACAATATACTATGTGACACTACTTCTGCCTAGCTAGATCAGTGACTGTTGTTTAACAATGATCAAGCAGTGACTTTTTACCTATAGATGGCTTCAAGCAGTGACTTTTTACCTATAGATGGCTTCCAAGCCCATCAATTACAGTCATTTTTAATGGTATAAATCTCATATGTCTGATTGTGATAAAATATGAATTATAAAGGTCACAATAATATACCTCAGGTTTATTTCACAAAAATACAAAGTAATCCGAGTAAAGTGTTCATCATACTTAAAATGCACACTTGTCCTGCAAAACCAGATTACTGATTGTTTAAACTCAACAAACAAGAGGGTCTGTTACTTTCATGCACAGACAGCCTGCACTCCCACTGAGCAGTTATAATTAAGTCTGTGTACATCAGATATCCGAGCGAAATAGAATTGTGGACATATATATGTATTTACACACATAATAGCCACACATGAAAGCATTCATCACAACTCAGAATAGTCCTGCAAATCTAGAATAATGAGCAAACAGCAGTTAGTCATTTTTGTCCACAGACAGCTTCGGCAATTATAGCTATTTTGTAGATGTATATCTCAGATGAACAACTCTCATAAGTATAAAAAAATAAAACAAAGGGCAAGCAGTAATGTTATCATGTAGCTGTCAACTCAACCTCTTAGCACAAGAAACAGGGATAAAGTGCAAAACTGGGACAGATTTTAAGTACTGCTTTCACTTACACAGAAAGTTGCTAAAGTAGCAGGTTATGCTTTTCCTAAAAGATGCAAAGTCTGAAACTCAAATGACCTGACCAGAAAACCAGGCTTTTTATGAGGAAAAGACCAAGAATGAGGACAAATCATGAACATTCTCAGAAGTCAATGACAGTTTCCAGTTCACTTCACAACATACCGCTCACCTTCTTTACTCAGGAATTCTGGACAAAGCCACAATAATATGGAGACAAAGGCCCAAAACTGGACACTTTTTAAGCATTACTGCAATTCATTTAAAAAGTTAACAGAACAACAGGTGTTGCATCAAAGTGCATTTTCAGAACAGTTGAGGAATGTGTGGAACTTTTGTAGTTGTAAGTGGAATAAAATTGGGATTGAATTTGTTGGCTACAATTTTAGTCTGAGTGGGTAGTATCTTTGCAGCCAAGCTCAGAATATTGTTGGGTATTAATTCACAAATTCCTGACATATTTAAAGAAGTATTTAGAGTTACAC
Organism: Protopterus annectens; assembly: GCF_019279795.1. Lineage (NCBI taxonomy): Eukaryota > Metazoa > Chordata > Ceratodontiformes > Protopteridae > Protopterus > Protopterus annectens. Next base: position 365,731,563 of record NC_056735.1, read on the forward strand.
TTAGTTTTGTAGCTACTTAAGTTCATTTTCAGTCTGATTCTTCCTCATGGAACCTTTAACTCTTTGCTATATCATTATGTGAGCTCAGTAGGTGTGTAAAGCATGATCTATTAAAGGCATTAAATAATTTCTCCCACTTATTCTATATTTTTATACGGCTATCCCACCAAGTGGGGTTTGTTTATGAACTTCCCAGTATATTTGGTGGAGGAAATCAGAAGTAGAAAAGTGTGATAGAAGGGAAATAGTGAAACAGGTTAACGGCCTCAAGTAATTAGGAAAGGTTGTCGAGGAGAAAGGAAGTCTAAATGAGGAGGTCAAAGCTAGAATGAGAGGGATTGCAGCCCAATGGCACAGTGTGTCAGGAGTAGTGTGTGACAGAAGGATGCCAAAGAAGCTGAATGTAATGCATACAAAACAGTTGTGCACCCAGTCCTACTGTATAGCACAGAAATGTATGGCAGTGAAGGCAGAGCAGTTATGGAAGCTAGATGTGATGGAGATGAAGTGCCTGAGATGAGTGATAGGATGTACACTGTAGGGCATATGAAAAAATTATGGGATCAGAGTGGAAGCCAAAGTAGCTCCAATTACAGAGAATGTAGAAGGGAGCATATTATAGTTGTTTGGCCACATGTGCAGGAAAGCAGAAGATGATTTAATGAAGAAAATTTGGGAGACAGAAAAAATGTGGGAAGAAATCAGGATGTTCAGCAAAGAGGTGGATGGATAGTTTGTGTGTGAGAGGATATGTGACAGTCAGACATGACTATCGAGGAAGGTAGGAGAGTAATGAGCCAAGAAAGAGAGATGGTGACAGTTGATGCAACACCCTGACTCCATGTTGAAAAAAATGGGGAAAAATGAGAATTATTATAAAAAAGGGAAATGTGGTACAGCTAGGGGCTACCTCATAAAAACAACTTCTTAAAAGTAAGTGGAAATAAGAGGTATAGGTGTTTACTTTAGCAAGAGGGCCATTTTTTTGAGAGGGGGGGGTTACAGCAGAATATCATTAGGTTATCAAGTAGTTGTATAAGATTACTTTTTTAAAATCCCTTCCCACAAATACAATGTATTTGAAGACAAGTGCTACTGGCTGTGATGGGTCCCTACTCTGTGCCAGCAATCAAGGAGACTCAATCCTCACCACTGGCTTCATTGAGGAATGATTACTGACAGCAAAGATGGAGTCACATAGTATTTTCAGATGCAGCTCCCCGCACCAAGAACAATTTCTCTTAAGAGCACACATGGAGCACGATCCAGACCTGGGGCTGGAGTCTCTCTTTCTCTCTTCAGGCCCACACAAAATCCACACTGACCACTTTGTAGCTCTGTGTCCCTGTTCACAGTAGCTGACACACACACACTTGGATATTTGAGTTTCACACACACATATACACACCTAGGAAAAGCTGGCGCAGATTTACTAGCTGTGCCCCTTTCTGCCCAGACTCTAACAAAGGGTACCCAATTCTACTGTGTAAAATTAATACTAATACAAATGGTAGGGTGTGACCAAAGCAGCAAGGCTTTCAGGAGTGACCACAGTGTCACTAAAACAAGCATAAGTACTCTCAAGATGTTAAAAGTATTTTCTAAAGGACCAGCCACAATGAAAGGTATTAAAATATTTAATGATAAATTATAAAACAGAAAACAGGAGAATACTGATAACAATAAAGAACAGAGTTTCAACCACAGAGATATAAAAATAATACAGTTGGATAGTTTCTTACAGATGCTGAAAACAATGCTACACTATTCTCACTAAATGTCCTTGACTAACTAAAGAATCACTGTTCTCTGACTACTTACTAAAGCAAGGCAAGCTGGTGTGTGTTGAGTGTCTTACCACAGCAAAAACAGATGATGTCTTTCTTTGTGTGGATGTGTGAGATATATATAGTGTTGGAAATCTTTCCTGTCAGATTCTAAAGTGCTATTGCAAGGGTTCCAAAGAAACCAGATGCTGGTTAGAGGATGAGATCACCTCTGGTCACCTGACTCTGGTACAATACACACACAGAGCTTTGCTAAATTAAGATCTGTGGCAGCATCTTAAAACTATAACACAATTTCAAACTTTCCACACTTCCATGGTTCTCTGATAAAAATATATACATTTGATCAGTTACAAAAATAAAACCTAATATATATGCATGCATTCTTTCTGTCCAGCAGGATCCACTGTTGATGCCTTTTTAACACAAGTAATTTTGCAAATATATTTTTTTAACTCAAGCATCTGTACAAATAAGTTTGGTAGTGCAATAACATAAAATTCTTTACAAAATTCCAGCCAGCTATGCTGGCATATATACACATGTACTTCACTACTCTCCCTGGCACAGATGGCACTACTTCATACCATCACACTGGCATTAGCAGAAAAAAATAACTGATTTGTTGTCTGATTTGATGAGGGATGATGATACACAAAGAGGTGTGCATGAAAATGCCATATTGCTGAAGTTACGTAGTAGGAAGACTTACAATTTGTTCCAAGGAGCATTTATAAAGTCAAGGAAGTATTGGGCATGCTTATCCTCTGTGAAGTTCACACTTTTTTATAGATGGTTGAAATTACTCAGTACAAAGGCATTTGAGGTCACTGAGAATTTCAGCTGAGGCATTAAGATATATGTCATGGTCAACAGGGGACATGGAATGTGACCTGTAACTAGCTATAATGTAGTAATTAACTTTTTTAAGCATAACTTGGACTTTGATGAGTTCCACTTGTGGGTCACAAGGAACCTTTGAGAGATGTTGTAGCTTCTGATAAATACCAATACATCTCCACAGTTGCCAGTAGGCTTGAAGGCATGATAGGGACTAATCCCCAGAATAGAGGGGGTGCTATTTTAATATTGAAACCACTTAGTCATACCAACCATGTATAGATGCATTCAAGTTGCAGGAGGGTGTCAAGTTGGAGCATTTTATTGCTAAACTACAGGCATAGAACAAATCCACCTTAATGTATTCCAAATTTGGATTTTACTAAATTGAAATCTCCACTGGATGGACTCTTCCTAAAAAATACTATTGTTTTTTTTTTTTTGGCTAGAATGTAAAAGCTTTGGTAAGAGAGGTGCAGGTCATCCCTGCTAAAGTAGGAGAGCTTGACAGCCATCTCATCCCATGATGACACATACTGGATCCACCTAGGATGATACCAGCTGAATATCCAATTTTTTTAAAGCCAATTATCTTTCATTTGACTGTTGCCTTCATCTTGGGTGATGATGGGGTACCACTCAAAATCAGTGCCTTACCTACCTTGGACACATGCATAGGTAGATCCACCAAATCCTTATGCTTGTCCCTTTGGGTATAGTACCTATGCTCATTCAACCTTCCATGTGCATTTACAAGGTCATAGTCATATTTGTCAGGTCTGAGGTAGACAGCCGTCATTATAACATAGATACTGGCTGTGGAAAGGCAGCTAACTACCACCTTGCTCTTATCCAGCTGGGTGACAGCGATCTCAGTGTGCTTGACAATAGATTCACTTATTACTAAAATATTACCATGATTGAGTGCAGGGTTTGTGTACCTTAGGCACTTGATGGTAGCACCCTTGTGATCCATAGGTGTATATGCAATGATTACAAAAGTGTGTGATGATGGTGGGAGTGTTATGGCATGACCTAAAGGCTGAACTTTTTTATTCCTTAAACTATGAGGGTTACGCTGGTATAATATAAGATCTAGGCTCACACGATGCTTTATTGACTGGAGACTCGATGAGAGTGTACCCTCCAGGTTCAATAAATAGTTAACAGTTCTCACAGAGTGAGTCATTATCAGGCAGTAACATGCAGTTTTTGGTACATGAAGCAGTTACTACATTTCCTCAAAATCCTAAGGCCAAAAGGCTGGCTACAGGCAGGGCAGGAGCAGACTTAGGAATCTATATTAACCAGTAGGATTGAACACATATAAGGAAACTGGATAGGTTAAATTATACTTTTAAGTTATATTTGACACCTGTTTTCTGAAAATGATGTAAGTACAGAAGGGTATAATAGGTTGGGCTAAGGTGAAAGTTAGGCTACAGCTGAATCAAGACACAATAACTAGCAACAGTGCTACTCTGTAAATGGTGATAACAATGCAAGTGATAAAAAGTGTCACAGAGGTAACTTCAATCATAGGGATAACAGCACTAAAGAATACAATCAGAATCAGAATCACATTTATTGGCCAAGTATGCATGCATACAAGGAATTTGACTTCGTTTTCAGTAACTTTCCAAGTGTGAATTACATAAATAACATAGAAACAACTATTAAGAACAAGACAAACGACATACATGCAACTATTAAGAACAAGATAAAAAAGTAAATATACATACAAGGTGCAAAGTGCAACTCAGTGCAAAAAATACTGAAATAAGCTCTGAAAGAAACAAGTATTAACAATATGTAAACAATGCTGCAGAATCCTTGGAGGCTTGGGAAAAAGAATACCCCAACCTAATAAGCTGAGTTAACCATTTATGAACTTGATGTCGTACGAATTGTGAAAGATCAGCAACTTCAAGGACATTATTTGCATATCAGATAAGTTAACAAAGCAATTATCAGACAAGCTAACACCAAAACCTAGAACTGCAATGCCAGTATTGTGTATATTAGGTAAGTTCTCACCAGTTAAGTTCAAGTATGTTAACAGGATAGAGTCACACCAATAACTTTAAGTTTAGTATCAGTAAACAACTTAAACTGATAAGACACAGTAGAGTAAATCTTAGAATAATCTCCTAGTGAAGGGTTATAATATGGTTTATTTTTTCCTAGGAGCTAGTCAATAGTGCTATAGGCGCCGAGTTAATGATATATGATAAGTGCTATAGTATAAATTTATTTATTTTTATTTATTTTACATTTGTTGACCAGGCTAGTCTAGCTGGATATATGTCCTTTTTCAGTAGAGGATATATAAATATATAAATGCTATAAGGGATATGCTGCAAATTCTACTTTAACAACTTACTCATTCTAAACTGCCTCATAAGAATTGTCTTACTTCTATTCTATATATCCATGTATTCCATCAGTACTTGACAGCATAACCGCATCAGAAATACTATTCTCTTTATTTAACACCTATCTGACCTATCTGTAAAAATGCTTCCTTATATTTCCCTCAGTTGTCCACCTTTAGGTTTAGATTATATTTGCCTGCCCTTACATGTGTTTGATGGTTTCTCTTAAAACCTCATCTTCCCATATTTTTGTTCCTGCTTTATATGACTTTGTGCATAGCTCTTTTCCCGCTGTCTTCTGAAATGTCTCAAACTTATCTCTTTCCTGGCAGAGATCTCCAGAACTGTACATTAAATATTATCAACTGTCCACACAAAAGAATAATAATTTAATATGTTGTACTGCTGTTGACATGTCCCATGCAACCTAATAATGTAGGTGTATGCCTTACTTTTTTTCTTTTTCACAGTGTTTACACATCATAAAGTTTTATGATCTTTCCCTTTCCACTTTTGTTGCAGTAAAACCTTCTCAGTGTAGCTTCTGCTTCCCTTCAGAATGTCTACTCTTTTTTTGCACTGAATAGCTTATCGAGTTTCTAAAAATACAGAATGTGGCTGGTTTGCAGTAGTTTCCACAATAAATGCAGAGAAGGCTAACAAACCATAGGATTTCTGAATTACATTTGTACAGTGATATAAACGTACATAGCAATAGTGTGAAATGATAATAAGAAAAATAAGCGAGCACAGTAAGATGTAGGAGAACATTTTATATATATCATATACTGGCAGGCACATACTTAGATGATGTTTGTGAGGGCTGTAGAGTGTGTGTATGTGTGTGTATGTATGTGTGTGTGTGTGTGTGTGTGTGTGTGTGTGTGTGTGTGTGTGTGTGTGTGTGTGTGTGCGTGCGCGTGTGTGTGCGCGTGTGTGTATGCATGTGTGTGTGTGTGCATGTGTGTATGCATGTGTGTGTGCGTGTGCATACTTATCTGGTGAAAATAAAATGAAATTCGAACCACAGTGTGCACTGAATGAATACTCAAGATCTGAAACACGAAGATTTATTCATCCAACAACAGACTAAGCATAGTTGCCCGTTGTGCCCCTGTCTATGCTAATTTAGTGTTATGGGCATGGGAAAAGCAATTTGTGTTAAACTCAAAGTACAAGGGCAACATTCTTTTGTACTGTAGGTTTTTAGATGACCTCCTTATATTTTGGAAAGGGGATGAGGAAAGTGTTAAGGAATTTTGCTCTTACATTAATGAAACCACAGATTTCCTTAGATTTACACACACCTGGAACAAAGAGAGAGTAAATTACCTGGACATTACCTTATTCAAGACCAAAGAAGGACTGGTGAGTACAATTTACAGGAAACCTAGTTATTCAAACTCGATGCTGCACTACACAAGTTGTCACCCTCTGCACCAAAGGAGAGGTGTAGTTAAGGGCCAGATGGTCCGGCTATGTAGATTAATCAGTAATGATGATTTATTTAAGAAGGAAATTTATACATTGATTGGAATGTTTGTTGACAGGGGGTACCCACTATCAATGTTAACTAACATCAAAAAAGAAGTATATAGAAGAAGAAGAAACAAATATAGTCCTATTCTAAGAGGGCAAGGGGAGGAGGGTGCAAACATAGGTAGTAGTGTCAGCACATTGAATAAAACAAATAAAGCAAAATTTGTTTTAACATACAATGAAAGAGCTAATGAACTAGGTTCTAGTCTCAGAAATTTGTGGAAATATTTTCTGAGTAAAGATATTAAAATGATCCTAGGTGATACCCCGGTGATTGTCTATGGAAAAGGAAAGAACTTGAAGAGCATACTAGAAAGAGAGGGTAGAAGCAACACTAGATCTGCCATGAGCAAATGTGGTTCCTGTACAGGATGTAGATACATAGCAGTTGGGACGTACGTAAGTGTAGTGGGGTATCAACGTACGATATCTTGTCCAGGTGCTTGTAATTGTAGCACCAAGAATTGTGTATATCTTGCTTCGTGTATGTCATGTGATGCATTTTATGTGGGCATGACTACACGAAGCTTGAAAACAAGAATAGGGGAACATGTCAGTTCAATCAGGAGAAAGGATGAGCACAATGCACTTTATTTGCATAGTGCAGTATGTGGGAATTTCAACAAATTTTTATTTTTTATTATAGATAGGGTTAAGTCTAACATTCAGTGTGATGCACAGAACAGGGTAGCAAGGTTAGAAATGGAATGGCAGCTTAGGCTCAATGCTACCAGGCGCCCTGGGCTAAATGAATGTGTCACCATAAAGCCTCAGTTAAAATACTTAAGTAGTGTTATTTAGAGGAACTGCAATTTTATATTACATTTTTATATGTATATATATATGTAGTGTATGACTATTATAAGTTTATTAAATGTTATGAATTTTTTTTTAAACTAATACTTGGTTGTAAATGTATTCTTAAGAAATTGTCTGTTTGATTGATTTATTGATTAATTGGATGGGTGGGGAGAATGCATTCTTGCTTTAAATGTGGAGTGTTTTTTATATGGAGTGTTTTACTGTCAGACTCTGAAGAAGCCAGGTTGCTGGTGAAAGCATATGCTTAGTCTGTTGTTGGTTGAATAAATCTTCGTGTTTCAGATCTTGAGTATTCATTCAGTGCACACTGTGGTTCGAATTTCATTTTATTTTCTTGGTTGAACCTTTGTTGGTTCTGGTGGACTGTTTAACTGTTATCGTGGTTCGACTCGGTGTTTGGTGAGTGAGGCAAAAGACTTGAGACATGGAGAAAATATTGCAGGAACTTACTGCAGTGATTGAGAAGCTAAAGAAAGTGCACTGTGAAGGGAAATGTGAGGCTAGTGGTGAGCGAGACAGCGGACCTACTGACACGCAAATGGATTTATATACCCTGCATTCTCCTGGTTCAATTTCTCCAGGTTCCATTGCTCCAGGGCAGAGAAGCGTTAACCCAGCTTCCTACAGCGGAGTGGTGAGTGGCGCTCAACGAAACCAGGAAGTTGTGGTTACATCTGAGCCAGCGTCACCTATAGCAGTACAGAGTACGTCTAGGAGACAGGATTTAACGGCTTGGTTTGAAGCCTGACTTTGAAGCTACAACGGAGGTCTTTGGAGCAACGTGGAATCGTGATATGGACAAAAGCAGTCATCTTCCTTCTCTTAAAGAGCAGATATCCCAGTATGAAAAACTAAGTAGAAAATATAGAGCGATGCAATTAGACAACTTGTTCCTGATTAAATCGAGGGGGCTTAACCAAGTCCCTAAGGGTTTACGTTTATGGAAGTTGCCGATGGGGGTAGAAATGGATTCTGACATTTTTCAAGACCTGGTTGAACTGTTTCAAAAAGCAGGTATGGAGCTTCTTGATTTAATCATTCGGAACAATAACAATAGACTCAATGTTTTACGTGAAGAGATTAGTAAGCTTCACTTTAGTATTACATCTGACTTATTGTTTTTACAATATAAAGTGAATTTTGAAAAAGTTTTTAAAAACATTGAGGCTTTTGTGGAAAAAAACAGGGCCATTAAACACAAAAAATTGGCCAGGGATGCTGCAGATTACAAAAATAAAGCAGCGTACCCACCGGGTAGAAAAGTGTTTAATTTCAATGGTACTAATCATGAAAAAGATATTGGTGGTGATGATATGGATGTGACACAGGAATTATATGTGGAAAAAGGGGATGATTTTTTAGAGCCGCAGGTTTTCCTGCAAAGGTCGGAGAGGATCTTGAACAAACAGCCACAAACGGCCAAATCTCCACGTCAGCATCCAAGAAGAAGGAGGGTGAACTATTAAATCCTAGTAGATGTAAAGCCAATGATGTTGTTACCAATACGTTAGACTTTAATGTATGTTTTGATTTTGTGTTGGAGTTTCCCACGAACTGTGAATTTTTGAGTGAAAAACAAAGTGACATGCAGAATGTAAGTGATCAAAATTTACACCACACAAATGAGTATATTTTGGACAATGTAAAGCAAGTGCAGTACAGAAGTTTTGATGTAATGGGAAATTGTAGTAAGACACAGGATACAATGTAAATATGTATGTGCCTGTAAATCATAATGAACCCAACAATATTTGTTTAAGTCAAGAATTTGCTTCAGCTAACACTGATGTGTTGGATGTATGTACTTCTTCATTATCATGTGACATTGTTAGAAGCAAAGGCTTCACAATATATAATTACACTGAAATGGAGATTAGTGATGTGTATTTTGAACTGTTTAGCAAAGGTACAAACTTTGTGCCAAATTTCAAGCTAGATATTGCACAAGTTTTACTAAACTTAAAGTTATATATTAGGAAGCTTAATTTGCAATTATATTTTGCTGGTCAGGGTTCATGTGCTATGATGTCTACAGACGAGAACATATCTTTAGGGATCAAAAGAAAAAGTTGCTTCATGCCTCCCATAAACTCAGAGATCACTGGATTTGAACAGATGGTAGAATATGAGTTTAGGAAAATCTGTAGGCAAAAATCTGAGGTCAAGGATAATTTATCAGAGAATGAAAGAAAGGTTATACAAGAATTATGGTCAACACAGAAGGTTAGATGTATGAAACCAGACAAAGGGGGAGGAATGGTCATCATGAATAAAATACACTACAGTAGTTGTATATTCAGGTTGCTTGGGGATGAAAACATATACACTAGAGCATCAATTAATGAAACTAATAGAGCATATAGAGGAATAGACATGTTTGTATTTGATGCTTTACATCAAGGAGTTATTAATGAGGTTGAGTATGAGTTTCTTTGTGTGAAGTTTCTCACTATGCCCAAGCTTTTTGGAATCCCAAAGGTCCACAAAGGGACAGAAAATGTGCAGTTTAGACCAATTGTTTCTGCAAAGGGTTCCAAGACAGAACCAATGGCTGCATTTGTGGACCATTTTTGTAAAAAAGCATTAATGGATGCTGACCACATACTAAAGGATTCGTGGCATTGTTTGGAAAGGGTAGGAAGTGTTAAGGGCATTGGGAATGAGATGTTTGGGTTTTTGACTGTCGATGTCATTAACTTATTCTCAGTGATACCACATCAAACTGGGCTGGAACTGTTTTATGACAGTCTTTTGACTAGTCCCAGTTTTGATAAAGAAAGACTGGAGATATGTCATGACTTGATGGAAATCATACTACATAATAACTTTATACAATTTGATGGAGAGATCTATCAACAAAAGACAGGGTAGCGATGGGTGCCCGTTGTGCCCTGTCTATGCTAATTTAGTGTTATGGGCATGGGAAAAGCAATTTGTGTTAAACTCAAAGTACAAGGGCAACATTCTTTTGTACTGTAGGTTTTTAGATGACCTCCTTATATTTTGGAAAGGGGATGAGGAAAGTGTTAAGGAATTTTGCTCTTACATTAATGAAACCACAGATTTCCTTAGATTTACACACACCTGGAACAAAGAGAGAGTAAATTACCTGGACATTACCTTATTCAAGACCAAAGAAGGACTGGTGAGTACAATTTACAGGAAACCTAGTTATTCAAACTCGATGCTGCACTACACAAGTCGTCACCCTCTGCACCAAAGGAGAGGTGTAGTTAAGGGCCAGATGGTCCGGCTATGTAGATTAATCAGTAATGATGATTTATTTAAGAAGGAAATTTATACATTGATTGGAATGTTTGTTGACAGGGGTACCGCTATCAATGTTAACTAACATCAAAAAAGAAGTATATAGAAAAAGAAGAAACAAATATAGTCCTATTCTAAGAGGGCAAGGGGAGGAGGGTGCAAACATAGGTAGTAGTGTCAGCACATTGAATAAAACAAATAAAGCAAAATTTGTTTTAACATACAATGAAAGAGCTAATGAACTAGGTTCTAGTCTCAGAAATTTGTGGAAATATTTTCTGAGTAAAGATATTAAAATGATCCTAGGTGATACCCCGGTGATTGTCTATGGAAAAGGAAAGAACTTGAAGAGTATACTAGAAAGAGAGGGTAGAAGCAACACTAGATCTGCCATGAGCAAATGTGGTTCCTGTAGAGGATGTAGATACATAGCAGTTGGGACGTACGTAAGTGTAGTGGGGTATCAACGTACGATATCTTGTCCAGGTGCTTGTAATTGTAGCACCAAGAATTGTGTATATCTTGCTTCGTGTATGTCATGCGATGCATTTTATGTGGGCATGACTACACGAAGCTTGAAAACAAGAATAGGGGAACATGTCAGTTCAATCAGGAGAAAGGATGAGCACAATGCACTTTATTTGCATAGTGCAGTATGTGGGAATTTCAACAAATTTTTATTTTTTATTATAGATAGGGTTAAGTCTAACATTCAGTGTGATGCACAGAGCACGGTAGCAAGGTTAGAAATGGAATGGCAGCTTAGGCTCAATGCTACCAGGCGCCCTGGGCTAAATGAATGTGTCACCATAAAGCCTCAGTTAAAATACTTAAGTAGTATTATTTAGAGGAACTGCAATTTTATATTACATTTTTATATGTATATATATATGTAGTGTATGACTATTATAAGTTTATTAAATGTTATGAATTGTTTTTTTAAACTAATACTTGGTTGTAAATGTATTCTTAAGAAATTGTCTGTTTGATTGATTTATTGATTAATTGGATGGGTGGGGAGAATGCATTCTTGCTTTAAATGTGGAGTGTTTTTTATATGGAGTGTTTTACTGTCAGACTCTGAAGAAGCCAGGTTGCTGGTGAAAGCATATGCTTAGTCTGTTGTTGGTTGAATAAATCTTCGTGTTTCAGATCTTGAGTATTCATTCAGTGCACACTGTGGTTCGAATTTCATTTTATTTTCTTGGTTGAACCTTTGTTGGTTCTGGTGGACTGTCATACTTATCTGGTGACACTGTGTGGGCAACTCCTAATAGCCTTGCTGTTGGTCAAACTACCATTTGTATTAATATTAATATTACACAGTAAGATTTGACACCTTTTGTTAAGGGCCTTAAAGCAGGTGATAAGGAGTTGGCTGGTGGCAGTGATAACTACCTTATAGTCTGGACAAACGGGGACATAGCTAGTAAACCTGTGCTGGCCTTTCCCAGGCGTGTGTGTGTGTGTGTGTGTAAATCAAACCTCAGAGAGTATGTGTGTCAGCTAACTGGGCAGGGACACGAAGCAATGGGTGGACAGAGATGGTGCTGGAGGTCTTAGCTTGGTACTCAGCTGAGATCTCAGCTCTATAGCTGTGCCAGTGGGGAGTCTTATTAGGGACCTGGAGAAAGGTAGAGGAACCAGCCCTAGACTGAGTCTGGTCTTTGTGTGCTCTTAAGGGAAATTTCACTTGAAGCAGAGAGCTGCATCTGGAAATACTGTGTGTGTACTTGTCATCCTCTCAGTGAACGTTCCCCTACTGTTGCCAGTGGTGAGAATTGAAGTTCCTTGATTACTGGTCCAGTGGTGGGTTGTCACATTATTGGTTGGCAGTGGTGGGATCACCACTTTACATATTAGGATTCAGTGGTGTGGATATTGAACTCCTCTAGCCTGTAAACAGTGGTCACTAAAGAATGTGTTTGTGGTCTCAAGCAGCCATACAGTAGACAGTCAGAGTTTCATATTACAATAGTTTTATTTACTTATTTTTGTTAGCTTAGTTAGTCAGGGAGAGAAGGCAAGGATGTCATCAGAGGTGTATTGCAAGCTGAGAAGGAGCCAGTTGGCTGAGATGTGCCAAGACAAAGGATTGGTGCATGCCAACCTGACTAAAGCAGAAATTACTGTAGCCTTAGTCACAGCTGCATCGCAGACCAACAACCAGGAGAACATCCAGACTGGCCTTGGGGATGTACAACTCTCAGAAAATGGACAGTTCAACCTTTCCTCAGAGGACTTAAAAATCCATCTGGAGTTAAAGAAACTTGAACTGGAGGCCAAACAGTTGGAAATAGAATCAGCAGAGGAAGTGCAATGTTTAGAGGCTGAAGAAAATGAGAAACTGTGGCATTTAGAGGCTGAAGAAAATGAGAAACTGAGGTGTTTGGAGAATAAAGAAAAGGAGAAATAGAAATAAATGGAATTAGAATCAGCAGAGAGACTGAGATGTCTGGAAGCCAAAGAAAATGAGAGGTAGAGGTAACATGAAAAGGAGATGCTGACTCTGCGCCAGGGTCATGGAGGTAATGGGGAAGGGAGTAACTGAACCCCAGAAGCAATAAAGGTCAGTAAATTTATTCCACAATTTACAGAGAGTGATAATTTTGATAGTTTTATTCATATGTTTGAAAAGGTATGTAAACAATATAATGTTGACCAAGGGCTCTGGGTACGGTTTCTGACCCCCTTACTCCATGGTCAAGCTGTAACTGCTGTTTCTAAATTGTCTGATACTGATTGCTTAAATTATAATACTGTTAAAATTGACAGTGTTTTAAGTTAACACCTGAAGCTTATAGAAAAAAGTTTAGTGAGCATAGATGCAAGGCAGATGAAAGTGTGTGTGAAAATACTGCTGAGTTAAGGACTTATTTTTATAGGTGGGTGAGTGGGTGTCAGGTCACTACTTTTGAAGGGCTGGCCGACTTTTTGGTGAGGGAACAAGGCCTTAGCAGGACATGAGAATCTTGTTGGGAGATAGAGAATGTAATACTGCAGATGAGTTGGGGAAAAAGGGAGCTCAATAACTAGCAAGCAGGGCATCACTGTACAGAAAAGGGAAACTCAGTTCTGCATATGGGTCTAAGGAAACCCGTGGTGGGCAGACTAAACCACCCAAAAGAGTCTACCAGTAACAGGGAAGCCACTATTTCAGGAACATGGCTGAGATCAAGGGTTAAATGTTTTAAATGTAACAAGTAGGGCTATGTAGCATATACATGTCCATGGAGACAAGGTGGGGAACAAAAGGTGGAGAAGCTGGTAAGTGGGAATGACAGAATGCCATCAGTAAGTTGTCTGGAGACAACAAGGGTACCAAACTGCTACAAGAGGTTATATTCTATCTTAGTAGATGGAAAACAGGCCACTGCTAAGAGACACAGCCTCTGACCTAACCATTGTGAAGCCTGCAATGGCTAAAGAGGAGCACTACTAGCTTGGACAGTCTACTCCAGTCAGATCTTTAGGAAGGATCCCATTCCAGATACCTTTGGCTAGGGTTCACCTTGACTGGGAGGGTAGAAAACGAAGCAAGCAAGTAGGTGCGGTTGAGGATATCAGCAGACTAAACCAAAGATATGCAGGGTAGACTAAGTGCATGGATCAAACCATTGTAACCAAAAGTCCAGAAAGAAATCCAGCAAAAGGGAAAGATGAAAATTCTTAGAAGTTTATTGTGGCAAACCCCATAAATATAATATCTACAGCAAACCGGTTTCGGCTGAAAATTCAAGCCTTCTTCAGTGCAACAAAATGTATTCATTAGAGCAAACCCTGATTACTGCTTATATACACACAGATTAGCTAGAAAGGCTTAATAACTTAATTGGAGTGATTTGTCAGTTAATCCAAACCAAAAATTAGCTTAACTCATTCAGGCCTGGTTTAAATAGAGCACCTAGCCTGATTATCCAAGAAGATTCATTATTATTTAATATATTGTGCCATCCAGCTTCGGATGTCCTACTCATTTGTATTTTGTCTATGATAATAAATGTGAATTTAGCAGTTTTATGTATTAGAGTGTGTTTGTAAAGAGCATTAGAGATCCTTTTGTTTCTAATTTCACTTAAATGCTCACTAATTCGGTGTCTGAAAGGTCTGGACGTTTGTCCAACATAAAATGATTAACAGAAGCAGGTGACCAAATGGATAATCCAATTACTGCTGCAATTACCAAAACATCTTATTTGGTAAATTTTGAATGTGTTACAGCTAGTAAATTCCTTGGTTTGAAGTATGTGTGAACAAGCACTACAATGACCGCAAGAAACACATCCTAATAATGCATCACCAAATAGAGTTTTCTGTAAGATGATAGGCGGATTGTAACATTTATAATGAGTTAAGTGTGAATTAATAGTTCTACCTCTATGGTAAGAAAATAAACACCTGGGATTAAGTAATCCATTCAGTTGGTCATGGGCAAGCAAAATGTCCCAATGATTATTAATAATGTTTTTAAACCTGTAGGTGTTAACCCCAAAGGTAGTAACTAATCTGATGGGTAACGTTGGGGGGTAGGAAACACAGAAAAAATAACACACAACATTCAACAATTACTAGAGAAGATTGTATTGCACTAAACAATGTACATAATATTTCTTCACGCCAACTGTCTGATGTACAAATTAAAGTATTGAACAAGGGTTTAAACTTTGTACTTACTTTTTTGGTGCCTGAACATGTTTTGGTTAACGAATTGAACGACTTCTGTAGACTACTTAATTTTAAAATATTTTTTTCAGATACAACTAATACTCAAAGATCTACTGGGCTCCAATTTGGGTAATCCAATTTTCAGCCCCCCATGGACAAGCATGTTGCTATTTTCAAGGAATGTGTCCTCAACGATTTACATTTTTCTCATGAATATCAGGTGATCAGACATAATTTAACCAAAGTGGAACAACAAGCCCTACAGGACCTTAGTTCCAATCATGATATAGTTATTTTACCAGCTGACAAGGGGGGGGTGGCATTGTGGTGATGGATTGGGACATGTACCAGGCGGAGGCTAAAAAACAACTATCCAATCCCCGCTTTTACATACATATGGTTGTAGATCCAATTCCTAATTTTAAAAAAGAAATAGACTCCTTTCTAGACCTAGCCACAGAGGAAAGCATAATTAATCAGAAGACCTGCAGACAACTTAAGGTGTCAGATCCCATACCCCAGTATTTATACTTACTTCCAAAGATACACAAACATTCCACCTGTTCTCCGGAACGACCTATTGTGTCAGGGAGGGGATCCTTAATTGAACCTTTATCTGCCTTCCTCACTGAATACCTGCAACCTTTATTATCTATGGTTAGGTCTAGGATAAAAGATACTACACAATTTCTTAACATCATTCAAGATGCACAATTGGAACCAGATTGGTATTTATGTACACTTGATGTCACTTCTCTATATACTAATATACCACATTAGGCCGGATTACAGGCCATTCAATACTGGCTTGAAAAATCACAAGTATACACTCCTGTGTTCAACACA
This sequence comes from Protopterus annectens, assembly GCF_019279795.1. Taxonomy (NCBI): domain Eukaryota; kingdom Metazoa; phylum Chordata; order Ceratodontiformes; family Protopteridae; genus Protopterus; species Protopterus annectens. Next base: position 365,747,704 of record NC_056735.1, read on the forward strand.
CTCCTTATATCTCTAACTGAACATGTGCTGACAAAAAATGTTTTTTTATTTCCATGGCAAATCATACTGGCAGGTTCGTGGCACAGCAATGGGAGCATCCTTTGCTCCTATTTATGCTGATTTGTTTATGGGTTTTTTGGAGGAACAGCTAATATATGGTGACAGTCATAATCTTTTTCTTCAACAGCTAGATATCTGGAGACGATATTTGGACGACTGTTGGATGGTGTGGTGGGGGGACCAGCTATATGTGCATGAATTCATTCGATAGCTTAATGAGAACAAATGGGGTATTCAGTTTACATTACACATTGAGTACCATCAAATTACATTTTTGGATGTTACCATAACTAGACAGGAAGATCACATTTTAGAGACATGGGTACATGGGAAATTTCCAGAATACAATACCCTATTACATGCCACTAGTTATCACCCTTGCCACATCATCAACAACATTCCAAAATCACAATATTTATGCAGTAAACATATATGTTCCTCCGAACAAACTCTCCAAGCTTGCCAACAGGATCTAACTAATAGGCTGCTTACCAGAGGATATCATGAGGACTGCATTTCTCGAACAATAACTCAGGTGAATCAACTAGATAGATCTCAACTTTTAGAATACAAAGACAGAACTATTCAGGTTACCACACAGAATTCACAACCCATCAGGTTAGTTACTATCTTTGGGGCTAACACCTACAGGTTTATAAACATTATTAATAATCATTGGGACATTTTGCTTGCCCATGACCAACTGAATGGATTACTTAATCCCAGGTGTTTATTTTCTTACCGTAGAGGTAGAACTATTAATTCACACTTAACTCATTATAAACATTACAATCCACCTATCACCTTACAGAAAACTCTATTTGGTGATACATTGTTAGGATGTGTTCCATGCGGTCATTGTACTGCTTGTTCACACATACTTCAAACCAAGGAATTTACTAGCTGTAACACATCCAAAATTTACCAAATAAGATGTTTTGGTAATTGCAGCAGTGACTGGATTATCTATTTGGCCACCTGCTTCTGTTCCACATTTTATGTTGGACAAACGTCCAGACCTTTCAGACACCGAATTAGTGAGCAATTAAGTGAAATTAGAAACAAGAAACAAAAGGATCTCTAATGCCCTTTACAAACACACTCTAACACATAAAACTGCTAAATTCTCATTTATTATCATAGACAAAATACAAATGAGTAGGACATCGAAAGCTGGATGGCACAATATATTAAATAACAAAGAATCTTCTTGGATAATCAGGCTAGGTGCTCTATTTAAACCAGGCCTGAATGAGTTAAGCTAATTTTTGGTTTGGATTAACTGACTAACTGATGAATCACTCCAATTAAGCTATTAAGCCTTTCTGGCTAATCTGTGTGTATATAAGCAGTAATCAGGGTTTGCTCTAATGAATACATTTTGTTGCACTGAAGAAGGCTTGAATTTTCAGTTGAAACCGGTTTGCTGTAGATATTATATTTATGGGATTTGCCACAATAAACTTCTAAGAATTTTCATCTTTCCCTTGTGCTGGCTTTCTTTTTGGACTTTTTGTGTTTGAGGATATCCCTGCAGATGTCCTTATAGGAAATTATTGTGATAATGCAGTACCTTGTGTACATGCAGTTACACGCAGTCAGTTTTGGAGACAAGCATGTGGGTCTGGTAGCCTGGAGCAGATCTAGACAGACTGCACACTTGAAGCCAGGACTGGTGAGGTGTCTACTTCAGGAAGGGAGCTACCCTGTAGCAGTGAGACTGAAGGTGAGCCACAGCTGTTTGTGGGTACTGATGTTCCCTTGGACAGAGTGACTACAAGTTCAGAGTTAAGTAGTAGTACCCAGGCTGACAGTTAAGCACCACTGTCAGAGGATACTCGGCTTCCTGTGAAAGGGGAGCTGGGAAGAGTTACAAAGAGAGAGTTGAGACAGGCTCAGCTCTCAGACTCTACATTACAAGGCCTGAGAGAGGTAGCCAGGGAGACGCCTGATTCTCAAGGAAAAGGGGAATCTGTACACTGGGACAAAGGGTTACTGTATAGATAGTGGACCTCTGAGGGAGGGCTAGAGGGTAAGACCATCTGGCACTTCTAGCCATAGCCCATGACATTTCCTTTGCAGGTCATATGGGCATAAAGCATACTAAGAGACGTATTATGCAGAACTTTTATTGTCCTGAGATTTCCAGAGATGTAACAGGGTACTGCAGGACCTGTGAGCAGTGCCAAAAGGTAGGCAAGGCAGGAAACAAGGTGAAAGCTCATTTGGTGCCTTTACCTGTGATTGAGGAGCTATCTGAGAAGGTAGTTATGGATATTGTGGGGCCTCTGATTACCCCAAGCTCAACAGGAAAGAAGTATATCCTAGTGGCAGTAGATTATGCTACCAGATACCCTGAGGCAGTGGCCCTGTCCTCCACTGAGGCAGAAAAGGTGGCAAATGCTTTGTTAGAGATTTTCAGCAGGGTAGATTTCCCAAAAGAAATACTGACTGCCAGAGGTGCCAATTTCATATCAGACCTGCTGACTTGTCTGTGGGAGTACTGTGGGGTGATGCACCTAAAGACCACCCCCTACCATCCCCAGACTAATGGTCTGGTGGAGAGGTTAAATTCTACACTAAAGACCATGCTACAGGCATTTGCAGACCGGTTTAAGAGGGAGTGGGACAAATATTTTTCCCATTTTTTGTTTGCTTACAGAGAGGTACCCTAGGAATCCACAGGTTTCTCACCTTTTGAGTTGCTACATGGGCATAGGTTGAGGCGACCTCTAGATCTGATTCAAGATGAGTGGGAGGGTGAGTGTGAATCCCACAAGGAATCTGTTGTGGCATATGTTCTAAATCTAAGGACAAGGCTCAGAGAACTCATGGGCTTGGCCCAGGAAAGTCTGGCAGAAGCCCAAACAGCAGAAAAAGGTCTGGTATGACACGAATGCTTGAGCTAGAGAGAGTATGCTGTGGGGCAGCAGGTTATGGTTCTCATTCCTGTCAGACACAACAAGCTGCAGACAGCTTGGGAGGGCCCCAACATGCTGCTAAGGAAGGTAGATGATGTTAACTACATGGTAGAACTGCTAGGCAGGAGGCAGGGGCACAAACTGTACCATGTTAAAATGATGAAACCATACCATGACAGGGAGGCCCTTGTGCTAAGTATTTGCAGTACAAGGCAGGAGAAGTCTGAGGGGGATTTATGGCTGCAAGAAGCAAGCCAGCCAAATCCAAATCATTATGGTGGAGCTTAGGGTTGCAGGCATATGGTGGGACAGTGCAGCACTGTAGTGGGGTCAGCAATGCCAAAGCAGCTGGAATCTCAAGATGGGGAATGGGATAAGGTATCCCCAGACAGTCAATCCTCTCAAGCAACGTTTCTCAAGGGTCACTTGGAAAATTAGCTTGAGTTTTCGGTGGGGAAGAAGTGTAACAAACCAAAATGCTGCCAGCCCAGCTAGCTGGAATTTTGTAAACAAGTCTATGTCATTTGTGAATATTAATATGACTTTTATAGAAAAGAAGGAAATACTGCCAGCCCAGCTATCTGGAATTTTGTAAATAATCATATGCCATTTGTGAACAGCAACATGATTCATATGCTTGTCTTACAAATACAAGAGAACTATATGTCATGTGTGTATTAAACTACTGGTGCAGAAGTATGTGTTGAACAGCGTTTGTACAATATTAAGCTTCAAATATGTGTCCACAGTGTACTCTACTGGAAAAGAACAAAAATGTTTATAAACTATATTCCTGTGCAAATGTATGTTTTAATAGTAGAAGCTGGAACATACAGAGTGAACTTGCAAAACTTAAATAAAATAAGTTGAAATTAAAGTGTTTTACGATTATGTTATCTCTCAGTTTCAGTTCAGTAGTAGACACAATGTCTAGAGCTAGAAGTTTTTGCATTGTCTTGAAATAGAAATAATTACTAGGTTTCAAATGTAAAAGTGTTACATTGTTTTACGACTTCCAAGTTCTGCAAACTTCTGAGAGATCTTGATCTTTTTAAGTCTTATTGGTATTTGAATTATTGAGTTCACATGCTTATTATATTTTTATTGTCAAAGGGATACAGTTTTCTTAAAAGTCATTGGATGATTGTTTTAACTGTTGAGAATATAAAAATTGTGTATTTTTTTCAGTCTGCATCTGATGAAGTACTTTAAACGAAAACACATTTGTGGAGTTTGTTAAGAAATGTTAATGTGGTTTGGTTCGTTGGAATAAAGCTGTTTTTTTATTCATTTTGTGGCTGTATTTACCTTCTTTGGGTACCTTGGACTTTTTTACTGGTGATTTTTTGGTACCTTGGTGTGCTTTTTTACATTTATATTTAACTATTACTAATGTCATAAGGCCTTCTTTATCTTCATACTTATAAATGATTTCTGGGTTAATCACATTTGTTTTCCATAAAATTATTACCCCTTTTGTCTTTGTCTTCTAAGTGGATTGCACCAATATCATATATTCCATAGGATTCCATTTGTAATTGTCATTTGTTATGAAATTAGTTTCTTGAAGGAAGACAATTTGTGCTTTGTTCAGTTTTAAATATTTGAGTAGATTTGATCTCTTGCTAGGATTGTTTAAGCCATTGGTATTTAAATATAATAAAGTTAAATCCATCTTAGGTTATTTAGACTATGTGTTTTTTGTTTTATTGTGACTATTAAACATTTTCCTCTGATAATGATAAAGTATATGTTTGAGCTTTTAAAGGAAATTATCAGTTTTATAATTTGAGTGTTTACCAGTAAAGTAATGTTTTGGTAGGGCATACTAAAATGTTTTTGTGAAATAAATTTAAATTAATAAATGTTAACAAAACTAAGATACACACTAGCCATGGAATGAAAATCATTCCTAATCTGATGGATAAACCTACGTCCATCCAGTTATCACTCATACCTTGACAACCCAGAACATCTGAGCTCTATAAATTGAATTATCATATGGAAATATCAGTCCTGGGACCCCTCTTGTTCGGTATATACTTCTCAGAGGTACAGGCAAGCACAGAAGGACTATGGCTGACCAAGTTCACAGACGACTGCAAACTGGGGGACATAACTGACTCTCCAGCTGATACAGACATCCTCCAGAAGGGTCTTACTGTGATGGATACCTGGTGTCAAAATCATGGCCTCAAGCTAAATGCCAAAAAGTGCATAGTCATCCCCTTTGGAAAAAAACAAAGTACCCACGAACTACCACATACGTGGTAGTCCCCTAAATACAGATCTGAGGACCCAAGGAGATAGTAATCTCTCCTTTGATAATCATATTGCCAAGGTGGTTAGAAAATCCGTCTATGTGGCCCACCTAATCACAAAAGGGTTCACATCTAGAACAAAAGAGGTTATTGTGCCCCTCTACTCATCACTCATCAGACCCATCATAGAGTACAATGCCCCATTTTGGGATGTACCTTACAAGACACGTTCAACAGCTGGAAAGACCACAGAAGAACCTCACCAAGAGGATTACTGGCCTCAAACATATGCCCTATGCAGCTTGACTGAAGAAACTCCAGCTGTACTCGGTTGCATACCGCTTACTCAGAGGTGATCTCTGCCTAACATACAAGGCCATGTCCAACCCAGAAGTGATGGACATGCTCCACCAAAAAAAACAAATCCCCAAGAGCCACACGCTCTAGGCATCTAAACCTCACCACAACGATAAATAGGACATGCTGGAGGGATAGATTCCTGTCCCAGAGACTCCCCATGCTTTGGAATAGGATTCCAATCTACATTAGGCAGAGCCCCTCACTAACACTCTTCAAGAGAAACTTTGACGAGTGGATGGGAAACAGAAAATTTATCCCAGGGATCACTGCAGTGGCTCTGCTGGACAGAGGCAGGGGGAACTAATGGCTCTGCTAGACCGAGGCACGGGGAACTAATGGCTCTGCTAGACCGAGGCACAGGGAACGAATCTAAGGGGGCGGCGAAAGCCAACACATTCTGGCTATGCTTATAGATGCCCTAGTGCAGATAGCCTAGTACTTACCTATGAACCTATATGTACTTCTCTCACAGAGTTGTTAAAATTCTGTGACAAAGGGTGATATCATCCAAGCTAACCCAGCATTAATGTTTATTTTTAATTTAAGAACTCTCTCAGAAGAGACTGGGCATTTTGTATCTTATCTTGGACCTAGAAATGTCCACTCAGCATTTCTGCCTGCATGTTGTCTGTAAGCAAGATTTAGTAGAGCATAGTATCTCTTTTAGGTATATACAGGAAAATAGTAAAGATTAGTTCAGATGTTTTCTGTATTTATTTGAGACTGTCCTGCAATGTTGTTTTAAAATATTTCCTGTGATTTTGAACTCTGAAGTAACTGTGTTTGTTTACTGAGTATTGTTTTGTTCTTTTATTATTTATTATTACATATATTTAAACCTATCTTTGCAGCTGATATTTGTGAGGCATATTTAAGCTCTTAGGGTACTTGCATAAGGGTGGCTGGTGGCAGCTAGTACTACCTTATAGTCTGGGCAGAAGGGGGCATAGCTAGTAAACTTGTGACAGCCTTTCCCAGGTGTGTGTGTGTGTGTGTGTGTGTGTGTGTGTGTGTGTGTGTGTGTATGTGTGTGTGTGTGTGTGTGTGTGTGTGTGTGTGTGTGTGTGTGTATGTGTGTGTGTGTGTTTGTATAACAATCAAATCTCAAAGTGTGTGTGTGTGTGTGCTACCTACGTGGGCAGGGACATGAAGCACTGGTTGGACAGAGAGGGTGCTGGATGTCTTACCTTGGCCATTCAGCTGAGATCTCAACCCTATAGCTGTGCTAGTGAGGAGTCTTATTGGGGATCTGGAAAAAGAGGGAGAAACCAGCCCCAGACTGACTGTGATCTCTGTGTGCTCTTAAGGTAAACTGTACTTTACTGTGTGTGTACTTGTCATCCTCCCATTGTGTACATCCCCTAGCTGTTGCCAGTGGTGAGGATTGAGGCTCCTTGATTACTGGGCCAGTGCAGGGGCATCACAAGAACTTCCAGACCCTGCACAGCAGATGATGAATTTATTCAAAGAAAATTGGAAAATTTTGACAATAGATACTGTGTTAAAGGATATAGTAGGGGATGCACCATCATTCTCTTTTAAACAAAATAAAAATCTGAAGCAGCATTTATGCTTCACTTCTCAGACGAACAATATAAGATCTGAGACAATTAGTACTTATCCATGTAGGATGTGCACATCTTGTAAGGATATTTCCAAAAGAAATGAATTTACACATCCAGTATTTGGAAACTGATATGTTCCAAGATTATATGCTTACTGTAAAACAAGAAATGTGGTTTACATTGCTTGCTCCAATTTGTGTGGCAGTTTTTATGTAGGAAAAATGAACAGACAGTTGAAAGAATTTATTTTGTAGCATATAAGTGATATCTGCTTGGGAGATCTAAAGAACTCTCTTGTAAAGCACATCTCCATCAGTCCTGGCCATAATTTTCTTTTTATGGTTTTACAAATCATAGAAGAAAGTATTAGGGGCGGTAACATCATGGACAAAACAGAACTTGCAGAAATTAGATGGATATGGGGATCTGCAAGCTGATAAACCATCTGGTTTGAATGTGAGTTTACCTCTTAAACCAGCCCTCAAAGGGCGTAGGCAGCACAGATGATCATGATTGATTAAAATATCTCTTAAGTGGCTATGTGATAATTCAACCTTCAAAGGCAGCTCCTGATGAGTTTCAGTAATTTAACAGATTTTGTTTGGATATCATGTTTTTTAAATGGTTTTACTTACTGAGCATGAGTAGATCTGATGAAGGGTTAGTGTTAACCCGAAAGTGCTCATCTTCTTTTTTATTATTTTAGTGTTTTATTAAAGTTTCCTTCACAGTGGTGATCAAATAGTTTTTTTCTCCATTGCTTCATATATCTGTCATTGGTGGTGTGTGTGTATATATATATATATATATATATATATATATATATATATATATATATATATATATATATATCAACTTATGGTTTAGCCAACAGCTGGTTTTGTTTTGACAAAATTTAATCGATAACACAGCTGATCAACAGATGTGCGAGACTGCTATAATACAGTAATCAGGGAATATGCCCTTTACACAGTATTATGCATTCTTAGAGTTTTAGTATTTAAGTAGCAATAGATGTAAGGGGTACAGGCGGTTTGCCCCCACAGCAAAACATCTTTTTTGTTGCATGCTCCTAGGTTATTTGTTGAAGCATGCACTGTTTATTGTCATTTTTTTTGGTCGACATTAAGGATGATGATGTTGTGCAGTTTTGACATTAGCTAGTACACCCAGGTGTGTGTGCGTGTGTATGTATATGTGTGTGTATGTATATATATATATATATATATATATATATATATATATATATATATATACTTATATTACTCTAAACTGCATAAAGTTGAAGTGAAAAATAATCAACAAAAAGGTCGACAGACGCTAAACACATCAAAAAACAATGTTTTTGCAGGGTGGCATGCCCCCGTTGACCCGCCACAGCCCCCTTTCAATTAAATATACCAGCTTCAAATACTTTCATGTTGACTTTATGCAGTTTAGACTAATTTAAATAAACATATATATATATAAAATTATAGTATCTAACATCGATGTGTGGAAGCATCAGTGCATATTACATTGATTTTTGCATGTCATATTTGACTTTCACAACAGAAGAACAAATATTCTCCAACTGCAATCAGTAGGCTATTAAAAAAACACTTTAGTACTACCTTGAGACATAATTTGTTTGAACAGTCGTGCTGCTAAGGAAAGCATTTTTGGTAAGATAGTATGTAGGGTTAGGGTTAAGGACAGCTTCAGGGTTAGGGTTAGTAAACATGAGGAAAGATGAGCAGGGGAGCATTGTTGTATCAAGCGAATGGAGAATAGCTATGTCATTCCCCTGAATAAGGGAAGACCTTCCACAGACCCAGGCAGTTACAGACCCATAAGTCTGTCCATTCTTATATGCAAAGTCATGGAAAGATTTATCATGGAACAAATCAATAAAGACATAATAAACCTCCAAACACTGGACACATCTGAGATTGGATTCATCAAGGGCAGGTAATGCTTACTCAACCTGGTGGACATTTTTGAAAAAGTCACCAAAGCAATGGATGAATGCTATACATTACATACCTTAATCTTGCTAAAGCTTTTGACACAATCCCCAACTCTGGCATAGTAGAAAGGCTAAATAAACTGGGAATAATCTCCTATGCCCCCCCCCCCCCTTTGATTGCCAGCTGGATCAGAGATAGGATGCAGGAAATCAAACTAGGCAAAGTTACCTCCACAAAGAGGACAGTCACCAGAGGAATTCCCCAAGGTTCTGTGCCTTCACCTCTCCTGTTTGTCATCTACGTCTTTGAAGTAAAAACTAATACCAAAGGACTCTTGCTGACTAAGTTTGCAGATGACTGCAAGATAGGATCAGTCATTAAGTCCCTAAATGACTTAGCTATCTTGCAGGAAGGTTTGTCCCAAATAAATAAATGATGCCAAAAATGTGGACTGAAGCTAAATGCAAAAAAATGCATTATTGTATCCTTTGGGAAGTCATCTACCCCAGGGAACTATGACATTAACAATACACCCCTAATAGCTGACCCAGTTTTTTGGGATTTGGGAACTTATGTGGACAGTGACCTAACTTTCAACCAATATGTGTCCATTCTCATACAAATGTCTTTCTATATTGTGCATCTAATAAACAAAGGGATTATTCCTGGATCTAGGGATGTTATTGTCCACTTTTACTCATCTCACATTAGGCCAATCATTGAGTATAATGCCTCATTTGGCATGTATCTGTCCAGACATATGCAACAATTGAAACACCCATAGAGATGCTTTATTAAAAGGATACAAGGCCTAAAGAATATGTTCTACATGGACTGACTCAAAGCCGTGTCACTATACTTGGTATCTAACAGACTGTTAACACATGACCTGAGTCTGGCATACAAAGGCTTCTTCCATCCCAGTACTGATGTATTCACTGCACATCAACAAGTCAAATGGGATTATAAATACTCACTCTGGGGATCTAAAACTATTCTACAGCATCAACAGAATGGATTGGGGGGACAGGTATAGCTTGCAGAGGATACTGCTGCTCTGGAACAGACTCACAGTCAATAGAAAACAAAGCCATTTCTGCCCATATTCAAACACAACTTGGATCTATGGATGGGAAACTGAAAATTTACCCCAGGACTGGTCCGTTACTACTACTACAACTAATGGACAGAGATAGCTCCTTAATGCTTTATCTCATGCATATGTCCCCTCAAATTATTTATGGTATATTCCCAGTTATTCTCACTAGGGGTAATATATAATTAATGACCATGGGATGAGTAAGGCCAGTGTAACACCAAATGAGATATATATATATATATATATATATACACACACACACACACACACACACACACACACACACACACACACACACAAAACCATATATATGTATGGGAATAATAGTAAATTTGGTTTACAAATATATAGCTAGATAAATAGCTGTATTATGGCATACTAGCAAATTCAGTTTCTGAAACAGTGTTTGATGTGCTTTTCCTACATGCGAGATATTCATTGAAAAAGAAGTTATGTACCTACCATAAAGTTCCATGTTAGTTGTCTTCATCTCGCCTTCTTTCTTGCTGGTTGGGGATTGGAGCCAATCCTCGGCTCCAACTCTGCCATCTTCAATAGCTCGAGAGCTGTTTGCTGGCTCGAGGCTACCCCTTATCCCATGATGCCTAGCGATAGCTACCCAAATCTCGTTTGAAATAGCTAACTCCAGACATAGCAAAAGAAAAACCAGTCCAAAACAAATAGGTTGACTATACCTGCCATATTCTCTAAGTCAGTAGAGGAAACAAACCAGAGAACACCCAGCCGTGAAATAATAACTCCTCTCGGTCCAATAGGACAGGGGGATGGAGGGTGGGACGCAAGAAAGAAGGCGAGATGAAGACAACTAACATGGAATGTTATGGTAGGTACATAACCTCTTTATGTTAAGTTGTCTATCTCGCCTTCGTTCTTGCTGGTTGGGACAGCGTCCCTAGCACCTAATATCCTGGGTGGCTCATTGGAACAGTCTCTTCAGAACAGTGGAACCAAAGTCAGCTCTGCTCCTGGAGACCATATCCAGCTTGTAATGAGAAATAAAGGTTTGAGGATTTGCCCACGTAGCAGCTGCACACATAGAATCCATGGGCAACCTAGACTGGAAGGCTACAGAGGTGGCCAAGGCCCTAGTACAATGACCTTTCGGTTTGATAGGTAACTCTTTGTTCCTTAACTGATAAATGAAAGTAATAGTGTGAGACAACCATCTAGATAAGGTCACCTTGGAAACTGGGAGACCTTGTTTGCCAAACGCAAAAGAAAGGAATAGCTGGTCCGACTTCCTTATTTCCTTAGTTCTGTGCAGGTAAAAATGCAATTGTCTATGAACGTCCAATTGGTGTAATTTGTACTCTGCCTTGTTGGTGTGATTAGGGAAAAACACAGGAAGGTCTATAGATTGGTTTAAATTATTTTCTGAGCAGACTTTAGGAAGAAAAGAAGGATTAGTCCTCAGAGCAACCCTGTCCGTATGAAAAACCAAGTATGAAGGACGAACACATAGCGCCTGAAGTTCGGAGATGCGTCTGGCTGAAGTAATAGCTACCAGAAAGAGTGTCTTCCAAGATAAAAAACTTAATAGAGCAGGACACTGCTGGTTCAAAAGGGGGCAGAATTAAGGAAGTTAGGACCAAATTAAGGTCCCAAGGCAGAGGGGGTTCTCTCAATCGAGGCCTAAGGAGAGTTGTCCCTCTCAAAAAAGCTTTACAGAGCTTATGAGACATAATGTTAGAATTTGACAACCCAACATGAAAGTTAGAAATGGCCGCTAATTGAACCCTGATCGTAGCATATGCGGACCCGGAATGAAAAAGTTGTGCTAGGAATTCCAGAATTTCGTGGACTGGGGCTGAAAAGGGATCTACGTTCCTAGCCTCTGCCCAACAAGAAAAATGTTTCCATTTACTAGCACAAGTTTTCCTGGTTGTGGACTTGTGAGAGGAGACAATAATCTCACGTACAGCCGGGGAAATGCTGGGAAGCCTGGCTAAGGTTGGAAGTGGAGCAACCAAGCTGTGAGCTGGAGAGTTTGGAGGGATTGATGCAACCCACCTGATTGATGAATCAGTAGATCTGGAATCAGGTCTAGAGTCCAGGGCTGATTGAGAAGGTAATAGTGCAGGAACGGGAACCATATCTGTCGAGGCCAGTAGGGGGAAATGAGGATCATTTTGCAACCAAACGCTATTGCTTTCTGTATGAGTTTCGGTATCAGGGGAAATGGAGGAAAGGCATAAAGATGTCCCTGAGGCCAATCGTGGACTAGAGCATCTCTGGGTGTGTGACCTGGAAGTGGAAGAAGGGAGAAGTAGTTGCTGCATTTGCTGTTGAAAGGGGTGGCAAAAAGATCGCAGCAAGGCTGTCCCCATTTGCGGAGATAAGATCCGCAACTTCCTGATTCAGAGACCACTCGTGAGGCATGAGGATAGCTCTGCTGAGCCTGTCCGCTATGACGTTGGACCTCCCAGGGATGTGTGTCGCAATCAGAAAACGTTGGGAGGAAATTGCCCACTGCCACAGTCTGAGTGCTAACAACACAGGGGGTAGGATCTGGTTCTGCCCTGCTTGTTGATGTACCACACCATGGACATATTGTCTGTCTGAATTGCAATGGTCCTGGAAGGAAGAGAGTCCTGAAAGGCTTGCAACGCTAGGAGCACAGCTCTCATTTCTAGGACATTTATGTGCAGATGGCACTCGTGAGGTTGCCAAGTGCCTTGGACTGTCCTGCCCAGATAATGCCCCCCCCCACCCTATCAGGGAGGCATCTGTGGTCACTGTGGCTACCGGAGGGGGCTGAATGAAGGGTCTGCCCTGAGTCACTAGTGGGAAGACCATCCACCATGAAAGGTGCCTTCTGCATGCTTCTGTAATCAGGATCATGTGAGACATGGGCAGCTCTTGGAAAGACCACTGTGTGAGCAGAAGCCACTGAAGGATCCTCATATGAAAGTGGGCCAGTGGGATTAGAAGAATGGCTGCTGCCATGGAACCCAGAGTTTGAAGGACGAACCTGACTTGGATCCTTTTGCTCTGCATTAGAATCTGTACTTGCTGATGAATTGTAGACGCCCTTTCTAGCGGTAGCCTTGCAAACATGTTCCTTGTGTCTAAGTCTGCTCCTATGTAAGTGATAGATTGACAGGGCAACAAGGCAGATTTTTCAAAGTTTATTGTAATGCCTAGCTGGGAGCAGATTGTGATTGTGTAGTCCCTGGCTTGTAGGAGTTGATGCCTGGTAGTAGCAGTGAGGAGCCAGTCATCTAGATATGGAAACACCTGGAATCCTCGATGTCTCAGGTGAGCCGTGACCACTGCCATACATTTGGTGAACACCCTGGGGGCTGTGGTGCGACCAAAGGGCAGAGCTCTGCACTGATAATGACTGGCTCCCAGCCAGAAGCGAAGAAATCTCCTGGAGCGCCTGTCCATCTTGATATGGTAGTATGCGTCCTGAAGATCTAACTAGCACATCCAATTGTCCTGACCCAGAAAGGGTAGAATGGACTGTAGTGTGACCATCTGAAACTTTGTTCTTTGTACAGACCTGTTTAGTCTGCTAAGATCCAGAATTGGTCTCTAGTCCCCTGTCTTTTTGGTACCAAAAAGAACCTTGAGTAAGTTCTGGATCCATGCTGGTCTGCTGGGACTTCCTGGATGACTCTTTTTTCTAGCAGTTTTGAAACTTCTATTACTGCTTGGTCCTTCAGATTGGGTGGAACATCTGGAAGGGATTTCTTTGACGGTAAGGGGGGTTGATGGAAGAGAATTTTGTAACCTCTGGATATAATGGACTGTACCCATCTGTCTTGCGTTAAATTTTGCCAGGCTTTTGGGTACAGTGAAAGTCTTCCCCCAACTGTGTCCAGAGGTGAGCAGCCGGGCAACCCTTCAGGGATGCTGAAAGGGCTTATCAGGGAAAGATTCTCTGTTGCCCTGTTTCTGCAGACCCCCTGTGCCACAAGAGCGGCGTCTGTTATTATTGTTTCCCCCTCTGCCTCTGGAGGAAAAATCACTACGTGTGTCAGGCAAGGTTCCCTGGGATTTTTGGAACCACATATTGCCACTCTTCTGACCTTTAGGGTAAGGTCTAGAGGGAGTGGAAAAATGGACTCCCATAGCAGAGAGAGTCTTGCCTTCTTGCTTACACCTAGTCAAAGTGTCTTTCACCTGTGGTCCAAAAAGAAAGCAACCATCAAAGGGGGTGTTGGTGAAGGACGCTCGAAAGGGTTCTGCAAAGTTACACAGCCGCATCCATGCATGCCTCCTAAGGGCCACACCCATACCTGTGGCTCTACTTGCATCATCGGCTACATAGGAAATGAGCCTCATGCAGGAGTCAACTACAGAATTAAGCATCGCCAGCTGGGAAGCTACTTTAGCTTGAGCTCCGTCAGCTGATGGATCTTGAAGGGTATCTCCGAGCTCTTTAAGGAGATCCCTCTGAAGCTGGGTAAAATGACATAAGTAGTTCAGTGACCTCATAGAGAAGGTCGCTCAAGCGAACATTCACTTCCAGTATCTGTCCATCATCCTAGACTCCTTGTTAGGAGGATGGACAGACAAAGAGGTCTCCGCTAACTCTTTTTTGGTGGCTGCTGCTACCACCATGGCATCAACAGGAACACTTTTAGTAAGGAATTGCTTATCCTGGGGTGCTGTGATGAATTTACTAGGTCTCCACGGAGTTGGTTCCACTGTATCCGGAGCTGACCAAGCCTTTCGAGCCATCACTGCCATAAGTGGATCAAAAGGTGGAGAAACCCAGGAGGTGGAAGGTCGGGAACAGAAAGCATCCAGAAATACAGACTCATCCTCGGTAGGGGCTAGGAGATTCCAGTTCCCCCTCTGCTTAAGCATTTCTAGGATGTCCGAGAAGGAAACATCTTCAGAGGGGCATCTCGGGGACCCTTCCGAATCATCTAAGTCTGTATTAGAAGTGACAGACTCGGGGGAGTCAATGTGATTCCTCTTGCACTTCTTACGAGGGAGCTCCTCTGAATGATCAGGGGAGGCCTTGGAAAAAGAGGAAACACCCAATGGGGTGTCCTGGAGCATTGGTTCCCTACGCTTGGGGTCTGGAGGAGGAGCAGAGGTTGGCACAGGCACTAGAGGGGATGGAACCGGTGGGGCTGATAGTGGAGCTGACTCAGTGGCCAGCACACTCCTCATGACATCGAAGGTGTCCCTGCCATGATGCAGAGAAAGCTCTGGTTCAGAGGAAATAGGAATCTTTCTCCGCACCGAGGGAGACGGCTCCGAGGCCAATGTAGGAGCCAAGCTCACTTGCGCTGAAGCTCCAAGAGGGAGAACGGGGTTGGACAAGGGTCCAATGTCACTCGCCCCCTTGGAGCCAACAAGGGAGCCCGGCATCAAGATCTCTCGACGGACGGCACCACCGAGGGGATTGGAGCTGACATCGGAACCGAAGGAGATAGAGTTATCAGAGCCGACGGTTCCACTACTCGAACCCCAACGAACTCCGGCTCCGAACTCATTGGAGTCAGAGGAGGAACATCGAGAGAAGTGGATGGAGCTGACACCTGTTGAGGAGGGCTGCACAACATCTTGGCAAGTGCCTGCGACTTAAGCAACCTACTGACCACTCTCTCCACATCGTGATCCAACAGCCTAGAGGATCGAGAGGAGTGAGAGGATCGGTGACTGTGCTCATTCTGAAGTAAAGGAGACCGAGGAGCCGAATGCACCGATTCTAGTGAAGGGGACCTCAGCCTCTTGTGGCTCCGTGATGGCTCCGAAGTCTCGGATGGAGCCGATGGGGAGATTGTCTTGTCTTTGCCAGCCGGAACTGAAGTGGAAGGTAAAATCTGAACCGAAGATGGCTCCAAACTTGGAGCCGATGGCTTGGTGGGTTTAGGGGATTTCACAGGCTGAGAGCTCTTGGCCGGTGAATCCTGGGGTTTTAAAAGACTGCTAAGAATAAGCTTATTCTTATGCTCCTGCAGGACTCTTGGACTAAAGGCATAGCAGATAGAACAAGAGTCCTGCAGGTGCACAGTGCCTAAACAATAGATGCAAGAAGTGTGCCCATCTGTCAGAGACATTTTCTGATAGCATGAGTCCCACTTCTTGAACCCAGAAACCTTGGATTCCTTTGACGTCCTTAAAGAAGGAAAACAACAATTATAACAACAACTACCAGAAGCAATATACAGTCTACACAAAAAACACACTCTACTATAAGACTGTAGCTAAAGGTTTTTTTTTTTTTATGTAAATAGGAAAGCCTCTAACTTAAACGGCTAGCCTATGAGAGAAAGGTAGAAGGAAAGCCTCTAACTTAAACAGCTAACTTGACAAGAAAAGGTAGGGGGGGTGGGGGAGAACTCTCTAAGTTAAATGAGTTCTACAAGAAAAAGAAGGGATACTACAACTAAACACTAATTATCACAAAACAAGACTAACGTTAATAATAAAGCACTAAAAGTGTTGAATTCTAGAGTAAGAAAGTTATACAAAAAACTTTATAGGAGCCTGAAAAATGACACCTCGCAGTTGAAGCGGTAGACGAGATCTGGTAGCTATCGCTAGGCATCATGGGATAAGGGATAGCCTCAAGCCAGTAAACAGCTCTTGAGCTATTGAAGATGGCCGAGTCGGAGCCGAGGATCGGCTCCAATCCCCAACCAGCAAGAACGAAGGCGAGATAGACAACTTAACATCATATATTATGGCACAAGCTGTCAATGTGCATATGTCAGGTATTATGGTGGCAACAATTTTGTTACAAAAGAACTAGACATGCGTCACCAGTAATGTGCTGTTAAAAGCAATATGTATAACCCAAAATCAAGGGAGTTTTGGGACCAAGTGTCAATACTCTTGAAGATCCTTGACCAGAAGAAGTTGTGAAATTCCAGAAGCCTACCTGTGGATATATCTAAGTAATGAGTAATATTCTCACTAAAAGAATACAAGTGTGAGTAACATATCCTATGCAGACCACCTCAAGGCTCTATCTCTATATTCTGTCTCTTACAGGCTGTTGAGGAGAGATCTATGCCTGGCATTGTCAGACTCCAGTCTGATGGACCTCCTGCATATCCGCAAAACAAACAGCACCAGGATTACCCATTCTAATGACCTAAATCTTGCCTGTGATATAAATAGGACCTACTGGAGAGACGGGTATGTATCTCACACTACCCCTTCTCCGGAACAGCGTCCCCATCCATATGAAGCTGAGTTCCACCCTACCCTAACCCTATTCAAGTGTAACTTGGACAATTGTATCAGGAACAGGAAATTCATCCCTCGTTTGGCACTTATGTCTCTAATGCACACAGGCAGCCTATAACTGGCTCATCTCCCAGGCCCCTCCTCATAAATTTTCACTTCCTAAGTCCATGCTTATGCTTATCAAGGATACCAGAAATTGTCAGAGATTTGGGATGCATGGCTAGGTTTAAAAAGGCCTTTGTGGTCATTAGCCTAGTAAACATCTATGAACCTGCATCAGGAACATAACTGTGGATACCCAGAAAGTGCTAGATACTGCTTGGGGATGTACCCGGAATTATGAGACAACTTGACTTACAAGGGAGTATCAAGTCTGTGGAATATAAAACATTCTTGGTTTCTTTTGATAGTCTTGCAAATAAATTGAAGGTAAATTGTAAGTGTCTCTTCACTATAAATAAATGATTCCAGAATTAATAAGGATGTCTTCAATGTTTGCTATACACTACACAGACAAACACACACGTGTATATGTTTGTTTATATATATATATATATATATATATATATATATATATATATATATATATATAGTGAAAGTGTGTATATAACTGAGTTGTAGGTAACCCACTGAAAATCAAATTCCTGAAACAATATCTTTTGAAGTACTATATTTTTCCCTGGTAACTGCTTTCATAATGCTGCAATGATATTCCCCTGTGATTCTAATGGTGTTTTTTACTACATTGAGAACATAGCCTGTTATTCTTAGGCTACTAACTGCCATAAAGCAGAAGTGAAGTCATTTATGTTGAGTTTGCGTCACACTCGGTACTGTAATTGTTTCAGTCTCTCTAACCCTTCCTACCCAAATCTTTCATTTAACCTCTCTAATCTATTTTCTCCCAAACAGTTCTTTCTCCTACTGCCTGCCTTTTGGTCCCTGCCCACCAGATCAGCAGACTATAAACAGTGAACTGGCATTACCTTAGAACTGGGAAAACAGAGTCTACCATCAGAAGAAAGTGTATATGTTACAATATTCATCCTATATTCTGTAAGGGTTGAACACACTCGATCGGACCAACGGTGAGCCCTCCCTTATCTCACTCTAGCTATTCCTCCTTCCTCCACTCTTCCAGCCATACCAACCCAGAACTTCCCTACTAAATTCCTATGAACTCCTAACAATTTTGCTGATTACAGAAACTAGCTATAATATCTTACTGATGATTGTTAGTCACTTACCTTACAATCTTTGCCTGGGGGTTCTAGCCCGCTCCATTCACTCCACTCACTTTGCTCCCCTCCCTGCCCCCTAATTCCACCTGCCCCCAGTATCTCTTCATTTATTCTAAGCCATAATCCCTCCCTTACATCCAACCAATTAGGCTGAACCACTTCTCTCTCCCCTCCCTTACGTCAGACACAATCATGCTACTACCTAACACAATAACACTCCTTACCTGCACAGATCTAGCTCACATTACATCCTACCAATGCTCCATAGTGACAAGCCCCAACAACTTTTATTGTACTCTCTCAACACCTTCCCTCAAACATTCACACTATATCTACACAACCTCAGCCACCAAAAGCCTGTTCCCACTACACATACTCCATTACCAAACACCTAACACCCTCAAGAATAAAATATCTCTAAGATACGATAAGCACTTTACTATGTATATAAAACATATCCTAAACACTCTCTCTAAACTAGCCCTTGCTGTAGACATCCATCCTAACCCTGGTCCTCTCAACTGCAACCCAACCCCAACCCCTCTTCCAAAAAATCCCCCATAACTCAAATCAAAGCCAACAAAAAAAAACAACTGACCTTCTTATAATGTCCCTAAACATCAGAAGCATATTTAATAAAATCCAAGATCTACATGCCAACATAAGCTTATACTCCCCAGATATTCTCATCCTAACTGAAACCTGGCTCAAACCTCACATCAAAAGTGAGGAAATACTTCCACCTGGACATAACATCCTTCGCGTAGACAGATTGTCCAGGAAAGGAGGTGGTGTATCACTGATATTTAAACACTACCTCAATATCCAAATCCTGAACACATCTGCCCCTCATTACAACAATGAAGAAATCCTTTATGCCAATCTCAAACTAAACCCCAGAAAAACAATCAATATCATAGGATGCTATTTCCCACCAGGGCAAAATATAAAACCCCTAGAAAATCTCCTGAGCTGGGCTAGTCTGTCTCTACCACAGGAAAAATCATTCTCGGTGACTTTAACATCAACTGGCTATCCTGTAATAACAATCTCCCAACCCTTCACCTAAATCACCATGGGTTCGCTCAACTAATCCAATCCCCAACCCGAATCAATAAAAACCCTAACAATCATACCATACTTGACTGGATCCTAGTCAACAAAGCCCCTCACTCTTACGTATCAGGCTGTATACCTGACAGTCTCAGTGACCACTCCCCTACTTTCCTAATTAGGCACCACACAAATAGTCTCAAACCCATTATCCACAGGCAAATACGGAACAAGTCCAACTTCAACCCCAACTCCTTCATCTCCTCCCTCCAAAACATTAACTGGTCACCACTAAAATACCTCAACCTAGATGAGGCTGTCCACTTCTTCAACAGTACCTTCCTCTCCATCCTAAACATGCATGCCCCTGTAAGAAATGCCAAAGTCAGAACCAGGCATACCCCACGGTTACAAAAGACCATCAGAATCCTAATAAAATCCAGAGATAAGGCCTGGGAACACTGGTGCCTAACAAAAAAAAAAACACACAGATAGGCAATCCTTCCTTGAACTATGCAATAAGATCAAAAAACAAATACAATTAGACAAATCCCTCTACTATCAATCTAACTTAAACTCCAAATACCATAACCCTAAGCAATTCAGGTCCACTATTAAATCTATCTTCTGCCCAGGGAAGGTAGACATCACCCTGCCATCCATTCCCCCCTCCTCCAGAAGTATTGCTGAATCCTTCAACAAACACTTCAATGAAACTATAGCATCTCTAAACAAACAACACTTCCCTACATCTGGCCCCCCAACTCCTAACCCTAATCCCCCCTCCTCTTTTCTTCTTCACCTCAGTACCTACCTCCAACATAAAAAGACTATTGTCAAAATTTAAACCCACCAAACTTGCAGCTGACAATCTCCCCTCTGAATACTTGCAGCTGGTGCACTAGCTTACCCTATTTCAATATTAATCAACCATTCCATAACTGAATGCTATGTTCCCTCTTTATGGAAAATATCCCACATCATTCCCCTCCACAAGGGCAGCCCCTCCAATGACCTCTCCAATTACTGCCCAATTGCCATCCTTTCCCCTCTTTCCAGGTCTCCAATTAACTCCTAGCCAATAATCTCCTCTCCAATACCCAACATGGTTTCAGGCCATATCACAGCACTACCTCCACTTTGCTCTCCTTCACCAACACTATATTTCATCATAAAAACAATGGTCTCTTCTCCACTGCCGTATTTCTAGATTTTTCAAAGGCCTTTGACATGGTATCTCATGAGCTACTACTCTCTACTCTCTCCAACCTCTCCTCACAATCAGCCTGCAACCGGTTCTACAGCTATCTACATGGCCACCAGCAATCAGTAATCTGGGATGATAACCTATCTCCTCTCCTTCCAG